>NC_053026.1:199359795-199468994 GCF_003073215.2 Triticum urartu | reverse complement strand
GTAGCAGCGGCGTCGGTCTCGGTGTCTAGCGAGAGAAGAGGGGGAAGAAACAATAAATATAATGCAAACAACTGCATAATGATGCATGACATGACAAAACGTGATGCTAGGTGTGCCCTAACGCGGTACGAGGTGGTACCGGTGAAGGGGGAAAACATCCGGAAAGTATTCCCGGTGTTTCGCATTTTCGGACAGATGAGCCAGAGGGCGAAAGTTACGTGTTCGCTATGCTAGGGATGCGTGGCGGACGAACGGGTTGCGTATCCGGATTCGTCTCATTGTTCTGAGCAACTTTCATGTACAAAGTATTTTCATCCGATATACGGTTTATTTTATATTAATTTTCTAAAGTTTTAATTCATTTTTGGAATTAACAGATTTAATTTAAATAAAAACAGGTTTACTGCATCAGCATGACATCATCATGATGTCAGCAGTCAACAGTGTGTTTGACTGGGTCAACTGACGTGTGGGTCCCGTTCGTCATTAACTGTTTAATAACAGGTTTAATTAAACAGAGTTAATGAGGTTAGTTAGTTAACTAGGTTAATTAAACACAATTAATTAAGTTAATTAACGTAATCAATTAATTAATATTTTTATTTCTTATAATCATTTAAAAAAACATATATTTTTTTATTTTCGTTCTCAGGGCGTGGGCCCCGGCTGTCATTGGGCCAGGGGGCCAAACGGGCATACGGGCAGGCGGGTGCGGGCAAAGCCACAGCCCTGCCCGATAACAAGGGGCGGCCGGAACGGGCTCCTGGGCGCCGGCGCGGCGCTAGCGCTGGCGCCGGAGGTGGCCGGTGAGGCGCAAGGTCCGCGGAGCAGGCGCGACGAAGCCAGAACGGGGGGCTGCGAGACGACGCCGGAGCGCGACTGGATCGAACTCACAGCGGCGGGAGTGAGCAGAGGCAGCAATAGAGCGGCGCAGACGCGGCGAGTGCGGCCAGGCGTGGGTGGTCGAGGCAAGGCCACGCGCGGGAGTGCGCGAGCGCGGCGCTGGGTGAGCGCGGGGAGGGGACCGCAGATGCGGTGACCGCGTCCGCGAGCGGGGCGAGGGGAGTAGGGGGGAGGCCACACGCGGGGCACGGGCGATGCGGCGCGTGCGCAGGGCACCAACGAGGAGGGTGGCCGGAGTAGGGCATGTGCGGGGCGCGGCTGGCGTGCAGGTGACGCAGCGCAAGGCACGACCAACGAGCAGAGGCACGTGGGCCTGCGCGAGCGCGCGGTCGGGGGAGAGCCGCGGTCGGCGTGGTGGCGGGGGCGCGCGCGCGGTGGTGCGGCCAGATCCGATGACGGGAGAGAGGGGAGGGGCGCAGCTCACAGGATGGATGTAGGGGACGGGGCAATGGGGCTCAGGGAGGATGCCAGGGACGTCGTCGGCGTGGGAGCAGACCGGTGGGGGGGCATGGTCGAGGCGGAGCGATCCGGCGAGGGAGGTCCGGCGGGGTGGCCGCGAGGTCTAGCGGCATCAGAGGCGGGGCGGCGTCGCGCGTGTAGCCGTGCGGATCGATCCCCCCGATCCAATCGGGGGCAGAGGAGGGGAGGTGGACCGAACCCCTCCAAGATCTAGATGGGGATCGAGAGGAGTGGGGGAGGAGACATGGGTGTGGGGGGGAATGGGGTGCGGTAGCTAGGGTTTCGGGAGTGGGGAGGGCCATATAGGCCAGGGGCGACTAGGCCGGCCAGCTGGGCCGAATGGCCCAGTGGAGGGGGGGCCTCTTCAATTTTGTTTTGTTTTGTTTTAATTTCTGTTGAGTCGTTTCTTTTTATTTATTTCTCCCTGCTTTATTTTAGTTAGAATTTATTGTTTTAGTTTTTTGTGAAATATATACTTGGCATCTAATTTGGTATTTCAATTTAGTCCACTGCCACAAAAACTCTAGTCCCCAAATAATTTAGTTTGATATTTTATTTAATTAGTGAAGGCATTTAAATAATTAGTTTTGCTACTATTTAAATCATTATGGTGTAGTTAAGCATTTCATAAAAGTTTGGTTTCACCACCCCATTTATCTATGATTTATCCGACACATTTAGAACATTTTAGTTTTTTTTTGGAAAACTTTTGTTGTTTGGCTTAATTTCAAATTTGAATTTGAATCGTTTTCGAACTAACGCGAGATTAGCGACAGTAACGGAGGTGACGTGGTGTCATTAGCAGAGGTTACTGTAGCTTGATTATCCGGGCGTTACAATCCTCAAACCAGTGGCCAAGTTGAGCGAGTAAATCAAATTCTTGAAGATATGCTCAGGGCTTGTGTCATCTCTTTCGGTTTGAAGTGGGAAGATTGTCTTCCATATGCCGAGTTCTCCTACAACAACAGCTTCTAAGCGAGTTCAGGCAAGGCCCCATTCGAGATTCTCTATGGCAGGATGTGTCGTACACCTCTTAACTTGTCAGAGACTGGTGAACGTCAGCTTCTTAGCAATGACTTGATCATAGAGGCAGAAGAAATGTGCAAAGTCATTCGTGATAATCTCAAAGTCGCGCAATCGCGCTAGAAGATTTACTATGATAGCAAGCATCGTGACTTGGCTTTCGAGATCAGTGACCTTGTCTACCTCCGCGTCTCTCCAATGAATGGTACTGGTCGCTTCGGTATCAAAGGGAAGCTTGCCCTAGATACGTGGGTCCTTTCATGATCATCACCAAAAGAGGCGATCTCGCCTATCAACTTGAGCTTCCCTCCATCTTTGCAAACGTGCACGACGGGTTTCACATGTCTCAACTCCGCAAGTGCTTCAAGACTCCTGACCGCACCGTCAACTTCGAAGACATTGATCTCCAAGAAGACATGTCTTATCATGAGCACCCAATTGCTATTCTTGAAGAAACTGAGGGCAAGACTCGCAACAAGTCTATCAAATTCCTAAAAGTCAAGTGGTCACACCATTCCGACCGTGAAGCCACCTGGGAACGCGAGGATCACCTCCATTCTGAGTAGCTGGAGTTTTTCCAGTCCTAGATCTCGGGACGAGATCCTTTCGTAGTGGTGGAGTGTTGTAACACCCCATATGTAACTTGCCATATTTGTATTCCAACTCTTGCCATTTCTGGCACTAAGTTATTCTATTTCCTCGTTGTCGGGTTTTTGTCTTCGTGTGCTTTGTCTTTGTCATGCATCTCATATCATGTCATCATGTGCATTGCATTTGCATACGTGTTCGTCTCATGCATCCGACATTTTCCCCATTGTCCGTTTTGCATTCCGGCACTCCTATGTCCTCCGGTGTCTTTTTTTACCTCTAATAATGTGCGGGTCTTAAACGTTTCCAGATTGGACCAAGACGTGCCACGCGGCCTTGGTTTACTACCGGTAGACCGCCTGTCAAGTTTCATGCCATTTGGACTTCGTTTGATACTCCAACGGTTAACCGAGGGACCGAAAAGGCCTCGTGTGTGTTGCAGCCCAACACCCCTCAAAAGTGGCGCAAAACCCACCTAAACCTCCTCCATCATCTAGGACATTCGATCACGATCGCGTGGCCGAAAATCGTGCTCAATTTGGAGCCTCCTAGCTCCTCCTACCTATAAAAGGGCCACTCCCCGAAAATTCTGAATCCATTTCGCACCCTAACCCTAAATTTCGCTCCTCCATGCACCAGACGTGTCCGACCCGTGCCGGACAAGCCGCCGCCGCCGGCCGCACCCTACCAGGATGTGCCACATGTCGCCGCCGATTCTCCCCCACCGCCGGCCCGCTCGGCCCGGGGAGAGCCCCCGAAGCCCGCGCGCGCCCGCGCCTCCTCTCTGCGCCGCCACGTCTTCTCCTCCCGCGACGCCGAGCTCCGCCACCGGCGCCACTCTGCTCCGGCGACCGAGCCCCGCCGCCGTTCGCCGCTCCGCCCCGGCGTCCTCCGCCTCGCCGCTTCCTCGAGCACTGAGCCCCGCCGCCGTCCTCCTCCACGCCGTCGACCCGCAGCCGTCGTCCTCCTCCTCGACGCTGGTGATAAGTCCGGTGACCCTTCCATTGAAACTCGGTCTCCGCGTGCTACAGTAACCGCCGGATCCAGATCTGGATCTTGGGTTGACTTTCTCCCTGAACCCTAATTTTTTGCATTCTTCATCAGCTCATAACTCTACAACCGTGGCTCCGATTCGTGCGTGTAGCATATAGAAATGTTTGTCTCGGTGAGTACTTCAGTTCATATCATTGCATCATGTTCATTTGAGCTCATCTTGATGCCCTAAATGCTGTTGGAAGAGTGCTAGTTTCTGTTAGTTTCAGGTTCATATCAGTAATTGGACATTTGTCATTTTTGCCAGGATTAATGTGTTCATGCTATGATCTTGAGCTCTACATGTGTTTTGAAGTATGCCATGCCATCTTTACAGGGGTGTATGCCATGTATTTTTGTGATCACCGTGGTGACTAGCACAAGCATACAAAGTAGCCCTCTCAATGTTACTGATTTCAGGGACATAGAAATATTCCAAGTCATTGCCCTGTTTATATTTTTATGCCATGTGTTCATGTTGCTACCTAGTGATCCGTGCCTCTCTTGAGCATGATCAGTGAGGATGTTTTGTAGATATCATGGTGCTCTATCCATCCATGTATTTGTTTGCATTTATGGAGCACCCTAGCTTGAGTCAATCGAGCTCTACTTTTGCTACTTTGTGAATCTGGGCAGATTGTCAACTTGTTTGCAATTTTGCCGATGATGTTGTAGTTGATCCATGCATGCTATGCCATTGTTCTTGCCATTTCTAGCTTGCATTGTGTGCCTTCTTGATGGGTGTATGCTTGTCTTGTCATGTCTTGCACCGTAGTGAGTGCATCGAGTTCGTGAAGATGCCTACTTGATATCTGTTTCAGCATGTTTTTGCGATGTTCACATGCTTGTTAGTATAATTTCTGATCCCTTTTGGCTCAAGGTCACTAAGGGACTTTTGTTAAGCTATTTGAGTAGATCCATGCCATGTTTTACTTTGCCATTTTCAGGTCCTGTAGCATGTAGTTTTATTGCTCCGAAGAGAGCTACCTGATCTGAAATTCCAGACAAGTGTTAATTTCACAAAGTCTGAGATCTGTTTGCCATATGCATTTTGCCATGCTTGTTTGAACCTGTTAATGGATGAATTGGCCGTAGCTCAGTGCTAGACTTTTGTTAAGCATCTTGTATGCATCCCTGCCATGTATTTTGTTGTCATGTTTGGGTGCTGTAGCATGTTCATCTCATTGCATTTAGATGCCTACTTGATGTAAATCGCAGACCGGTGTCATTTTTGAATCGCTTGCCATTTCTAAACCGTATCTCCGATTCCGATGATCTTTATATCGTTTTCAAGCGATTTGATCTCATCTTTCCAGTGGAATACTTGGATTTCCATGTTGAGGCCAGGATCTTGCATTTCCTGTCGTATCTTGCATTTTGCATCCCGCATCGCATCCTGCATAGCATATCATCATTGCATCATATTGTTTGTCCTTGCACGTGGTTGATTGTATCCTTATTGTTTGTTTGTATTGTTTGGGTAGAGCTGGGAGACGAGTTCGCTAACGAGGAGCCCATTGAGTTTGCTTTCGAGGATCCAGTCAACTCCGACAACTGTGCAGGCAAGATGATCATACCCTCGAAATCACTACTATCTTTGCTATGCTAGTTTTGCTCGCTCTTTTGCTATGACAATGCTACGATGCCTACCACTTGCTTTCAAGCCTCCGCAAATTGCCATGTCAAACCTCTAACCCACCATGTCCTAGCAAACCGTTGTTTGGCCATGTTACCGCTTTGCTCAGCCCCTCTTATAGCGTTGTTAGTTGGAGGTGAAGATTGAAGGACGTTCCTTGTTGGAACATTTATTTACTTATTGGGATATCATTATATTGCCATGTTATCTTAATGCATCTATATACTTGGTAAAGGGTGGAAGGCTCGGCCTCTCGCCTAGTGTTTTGTTCCACTCTTGCCGCCCTAGTTTCCGTCATATCGGTGTTATGTTCCCGGATTTTGCGTTCCTTACGCGGTTGGGTTATAATGGGAACCCCTTGATAGTTCGCCTTGATTAAAGCTTTTCCAGCAATGCCCAACCTTGGTTTTACCATTTTCCACCTAGCCTCTTTTTCCCTTGGGTTTCCAGAGCCCGAGGGTCATCTTATTTAAACCCCCCCGGGCCAGTGCTCCTCTGAGTGTTGGTCCAAATAGAGCCACTTGCAGCGCCACCTCGGGGCAACTTGAGGGTTGGTTTTAGTTGTACGTAGTGTTCATCTGAGTGTGCCCTGAGAAAGAGATATGTGCAGCTCCTATCGGGATTTGTCGGCACATTCGGGCGGTGTTGCTGGATTTGTTTTAACCTGTCGAAGTGTCTTGACGAACCGAGATACCGAGTCTGATCGGAACGTCTTGGGAGGAGGTCTATTCCTTCGTTGACCGTGAGAGCTTGTCATGGGCTAAGTTGGGACTCCCCTGCAGGGATTTGAACTTTCGAAAGCCGTGCCCGCGGTTATGGGCAGATGGGAATTTGTTAATTTCCGGTTGTAGATAACTTGAACCTTAATTAATTAAAATGAATCAACTGAGTGTGTTACCGTGATGGCCTCTTCTCGGCGGAGTCCGGGAAGTGGACACGGTGTTGGAGTAATGGTTGCGCAGGTTGTCCTCTAGCTTCTCGCTCGTGCTTTGCCTCCTCTTCTCGCTCTCTTTTGCGAATAAGTTAGCCACCATATTTGCTAGTCGCTTGCTGCAGCTCCACATATTTACCTTGCCTTACCTATAAGCTTAAATAGTCTTGATCGCGAGGGTGCGAGATTGCTGAGTCCCTGTGGCTCACAGATTACTATTACACCAGATGCAGGGCCTGATGATTCCGCTCCAGGAGACGCGTTTGAGCTCAAGTGGGAGTTCGACGAAGACTCTCAACGTTACTATGTTTCCTTTCCTGATGATCAGTAGTGGTGCCTAGTTGGGGGTGAACGGGACCGTTGTCGCATGTTGGGTTCTCTTTTATTTTGGCGCCGTAGTCGGGCCATGAGAGTTTGGTTGATGTAATGTTATTTATGCACTTGATTGACGTGGCGAGTGTAAGCCAACTATGTTATCCTCCCTTTTATTATCTTATTACATGGGATGTTGTGAAGATTGCCTAACTTGCGACATATGCCTTCAATGCGATTATGCCTCTAAGTCGTGCCTCGACACGTGGGAGATATAGTCGCATCGAGGGTGTTACAAGTTGGTAATCAGAGCCTTCCCCGACCTTAGGAGCCCCATTGCTTGATCGTTTTTAGCGGCCGAGTTGTGTCTAGAAAAATGTTTTCAGTCATTAGGAATTATATATCGGAGAGTTTAGGAATTCTTTTTACTTCCCAGTCTCCTCATCGCTCTGGTAAGGCATCCTGACGTAGAGTTTTAACTCTTCTCTTCTCAAATTTCACTAAAATTTTTTTAGGATCACGCGGGTATCTTGTTATCGTTCCGATGGTTTTATGATGAGAACATTGTCTTGGTGCCTCCTGTCAGGGGTTTAGTGGAAGTGTCTCGGGGAGTTGAGCTCTGAGGTGTTGTCGTCATAATTTTATCGTTGCAGTTCTGGAATACCTGAGTTTAGTACGCCGACATCGAAAATCTCTTTTATGCAGTTCGTTGGTGAGATAACCTCGACGCCACCCAGTACTGGGGCGGGAGTTCGGGAGTATCGTCATAACTTGTATAATGGATGCTTTTCGAAGGTTGAGGTAGATGGTTTCCGAAGGTTTCTTGGTTATGTGTTGAAGGATGGATACAGCTGGATGTAGGATTTGCTAGTTTGGGTGAGATATTATGCTTCCCCTGTATCCCCAACACCTGATTGCATAACCGGAAAGGTTCGGGAGTTTCATAGGTGGGAATTCTTGTATCTCTAGTTCTTCTTCCACGGATATTGGTTTGAGATTGGGATTTCTTATCGATTATTCATTCTTGATCTGTACCTTGTTGATTTATTTCTCTACCTTAATTCTACATGGCTTCTCAATTTATGGATATGTGACCATTTCAAGAGGAATGCATTCGTTCATTTTGTTCGGATGTGAAGACTATATGTTGCAATTTTCATTCCATTGGATTCAGCTTCAATATTTGTCTATCAATGTGCTAATGGTGGTTAACCTCTTCAGGATGGCTCCTCCAACGCGCACGACTCCGAATCCTAATCCGCCACCACCTCCACCTCCTCCGGAGGCATGGCAAGCTGTGATGGCCGCAACCAATGCAAACACACAGTTGATCATGCAAATTCTTCAAGAGCTCAATCAAGGCAACCAAGGGAATCAAGGCAACAATCAGAATCACTTTGCTACAATCAACCAGTTCCTTGCTAATGGCCCAAAGACTTTCAGCAATTGTGTTGAGGCAACCGATGCTGACGATTGGCTTGTGGATTTGTGCAAGCATTTCGAGTGCAGTAACATTAAGCCTGAGGACTTTGTCAAGTTCGCTTCCTTCCAACTCAAAGATCAAGCTGCAGAATGGTTCCAGCAATACAAGGATTCCAGAGGTGGACGTGTTATCACTTGGGATGATTTCCGTCGAGATTTCCGAGCTCATCATATTCCCCATAGCGTGGTTGAAAGCAAGCGTGAGGAATTCCGCAACCTGAAGCAAGGCTCTTTGTCTGTCTATGACTACAACAAGTTGTTCCAGAAGCTCGCCCGCTTTGCTAAGCAGGACGTGCCTGATGAGAAGAGCATGATATATCAGTTCAGGGGTGGTCTCAGAGAAGAAATTCAGCTAGCTCTTGTTCTCTTCGAGCCCTTGAGATACGATGAGTTCTACAACATGGCATTGAAGCAAGAGGCTTCTCAGTTGAAGTGTGATGCTTCCAAGAAGCGAGTCAGAGATGTTACTCCTTCTTCCTCTACTCAAGTGGCCAAGCAACAGAAGTATTGGCTTCCTCCTCCTCCATTCCGTCAGCCGTATCAGCAGAAGAGCAAAGGTGGCAGTGGTTCTTTCCCCCCCCCCCAACCCCACCTTTAGAACAAAACTTCGACTCAAGCTCCAAGATCGAGTGCTCCAAGATCCAAGATCGAGTGCTCTGTATCACCGTCCGCTTTCAGAGGTCACGTGCAACAAGTGCCAACAGAAGGGTCACTATGCCAACAAGTGTTTCAACCAGAGGCGTCTTCCTCCTCCTCCTCCTGTCAGATCGGCAAGTACAGGTGTGGTCAAGCATAACCCCAAGCACGCCAAGGTCAATTTGCTGAATGCAGCTTAGGCAGAGGACTCACCAGATGTGATCATGGGTAACCTTCCTGTTAACGATGTTCCTGCAAAAGTTCTTTTTGACACTGGTGCATCGCTTTCTTTTATTTCAACCCCATTTGTGGCCAAGCATGATTTTGTGACCGAAAGGATTCCTGTTCCGTTGAAGATTGTGTCTCCAGGCAAGCAAGTGACTTCTAACAATTGCATCCCGGATGTCTCTATCACGTTGGGCAACTACAAGTTTCTCTCTTCTCCGGTGGTTCTTGGTAACTCGGATATTGATCTTATTCTCGGAATGGATTGGCTTTCCAAGCACAAGGCTCAACTTGATTGTGCAGCCAGGCAGATTCAATTGACTCATTCGTCTGAGGATGTAATTGTCTTCGCCGCTCGTGATGATACCATTCGTCTGTTTTCTCTCAATGAGAAGGGTGAATTGGATGCCATCTCGCAAATTCCAGTCGTTTGCGAATATCAAGACGTCTTTCCAGAAGAGCTTCCAGGAATGCCTCCGCACCGGCCAGTTGAATTCGTTATTGATCTTGAGCCTGGCACGGAACCTGTTTGCAAACGTCCTTACAAGCTCGGACCTGAAGAGTTGAAAGAGCCAAAGAAGCAACTAGATATTCAAGAGAAAATGGGTCTCATCCGGCCTAGTTCTTCTCCATGGGGTTGTGGTGTACTTTTTGTGAAGAAGAAGGATGGAACGGACCAACTTTGTGTTGATTACCGTCCAGTGAACAAGAAGACCATCAAGAACAAATACCCACTTCCCAACATCAATGAGCTGTTCGAACAACTCAAAGGTGCCCAAGTATTCTCCAAGCTTGATCTTCGTATGGGTTATCATCAGATTCGAATCCGTGAGCAAGATATTCCCAAGACGGCTTTCAGGACAAGCTTTGGTTCATATGAATACACTGTCATGTCTTTTGGCCTCGTCAACGCTCCCCCGACGTTCTCTCGCATGATGAACTTCATCTTCAATGCCTACACCAATGACTTCGTTTTGGTCTATCTCGACGACATTCTGGTTTTCTCGAAGAACAAGGAAGATCATGCCAAGCACTTGCGTTTGGTTCTTGATAAGCTCAGAGAACATCAGTTCTACGCCAAGTTCTCCAAGTGTGAATTTTGGCTCGATGAGGTTATTTATCTTGGTCATATCATCTCTGCCAAGGGTATTGCCGTGAATCTTGAGAAGGTGTCTGCAATTTTGAATTGGGAACCTCCTCAGAACGTGAAGCAACTCCATAGCTTCCTCGGCCTCGCAAGCTATTGCCGAAGATTCGTTGAAAACTTTTCTAAGATCGCGAAGCCTCTCTCTAATCTTCTCCAGAAGCACATCAAGTACGTTTGGTCTCCGGAGTGTGACATTGCTTTCAACACTTTGAAAGAGAAATTGATCACTGCTCCAGTTCTCACTCCGCCTGATGAATCCAAGCCATACGAGGTCTTTTGTGATGCCTCTCTCCAAGGTCTTGGCGCAGTATTGATGCAATAGAAGAAAGTTGTTTCTTATACATCTCGCCAATTGAAGCCTAATGAGAAGAACTACCCCACTCATGATCTCGAGTTGGCGGCAGTTGTGCATGCTCTTTTGACTTGGAGACATCTTCTTTTGGGAAGAAAAGTGGACATTTTCACTGATCACAAGAGTCTCAAGTACATCTTCACTCAGCCTAATCTCAACCTCAGACAAACTCGATGGGTTGAAATGATTCAAGAGTATAATCCGAGTATCGAGTATACTCCAGGCAAGGCCAATGTGATTGCTGACGCATTGAGCAGGAAAGCTTACTGCAACAGTCTGATTCTCAAGCCTTATCAACTCGAGCTTTGTGAAGCTTTCTACAAACTTAATCTGCAAATTGTTCCTCAAGGTTTCCTCACCAACCTTCAAGTCTCTCCTACCTTGGTAGACCAGATTCGCCAAGCCCAGCTTCTTGATGCTATGGTGAAAAAGGTGAAGATTGGGATTGCCAAGAGTCAGTCCAAGTACAAGTGCTACCGCCTTGATGACAAGGACACTCTCTTCTTCGAGGATCGTATTGTTGTACCCAAAGGTGACCTCCGTAAAGTGATCATGAACGAGGCTCACAATTCTCTCCTCTCCATCCACCCTGGGAGCACGAAGATGTATCAGGACCTTAAGCAAGCTTATTGGTGGACTCGAATGAAGCGCGAGATTGCTCAATTTGTGAATGAATGTGATGTCTGCAGAAGAGTGAAGGCAGAACACCAAAGGCCAGCAGGTCTCCTCCAACCTCTTGCCATTCCAGAATGGAAGTTTGTCCACATTGGAATGGACTTCGTGACTGGGTTTCCTAAGTCCAAGCGTGGCAATGATGCTATATTCGTTGTCATCGACAAACTTACCAAAGTGGCTCATTTTCTGCCTATCAAAGAGTCGATCACTTCAGCTCAATTGGCGGAACTCTATACCTCTCGTATTGTCTCTCTGCACGGTATTCCTCAAGTGATCTCATCAGACCGTGGCAGCATCTTTACATCCAAGTTTTGGGATTCTTTTCAGAAGGCCATGGGCACGAACATCCGCTTCAGCACAGCTTTCCATCCTCAAACTAGCGGTCAAGTCGAGCGTGTCAACCAGATTCTTGAAGATATGCTCAGGGCTTGTGTGATCTCCTTCGGCATGAAGTGGGAGGATTGTCTTCCTTATGCTGAATTCTCCTACAACAACAGTTTTCAAGCAAGTTCGGGCAAGGCCCCATTTGAAATTCTGTATGGCAGGAAGTGACGTACCCCTCTCTACTGGTCTGAAACTGGTGAACGTCAGCTTTTGGGTAATGACTTAATCACAGAGGCAGAGGAAATGTGCAAAGTCATTCGTGATAACCTCAAAGCAGCCCAATCTCGCCAGAAGAGCTACTATGACAGTAAGCACCGTGATTTGGCCTTTGAGATCGGAGATCATGTTTACCTCCGCGTCTCTCCTATGAAAGGTACTCGTCGCTTCGGTATCAAAGGAAAGCTTGCCCCTAGATACGTGGGACCTTTCAAGATTGTCAGCAAGAGAGGCGACCTCGCCTATCAACTCGAGCTTCCTTCAAACTTTGCAAATGTTCATGACGTGTTCCATGTCTCTCAGCTCCAAAAGTGCTTCAAGACTCCTGACCGCACCGTCAACTTCGAGGACATTGAGCTCCAAGAAGATCTGTCTTATCGTGAGCACCCAGTTGCTATTCTTGAAGAGACTGAACGCAAGACTCGCAATAAGTCAATCAAATTTCTCAAAGTCAAGTGGTCACATCATTCCGACCATGAAGCTACCTGGGAACGCGAGGATCACCTCCGTTCTGAGTACCCGGCGTTCTTTCAGTCCTAGATCTCGGGACGAGATCTTTTCGTAGTGGTGGAGTGTTGTAACACCCCGGATGTAACTTTCCCAATTTGTACTTCAACTCTTGCCGTTTCCGGCGTTAAGTTATTTTATTTTCTCGGGTTCGGGTTCTTTGTCTCCGTGTGTTGTATCATTGTCATGCATCTCATATCATGTCATCTTGTGCATTGCATTTGCATACGTGTTCATCTCATGCATTCGAGCATTTTCCCCGTTGTCTGTTTTGCATTCCGGCGCTTCGTTCTCCTCTGGTGGTCATTTCTACCTTTCTTTCGTGTGTGGGGATTAAACATTTCCGGATTGGACCGAGACTTGCCAAGCGGCCTTGGTTTACTACCGGTAGACCGCCTGTCAAGTTTCGTACCATTTGGACTTCGTTTGATACTCCAACGGTTAACCGAGGGACCGAAAAGGCCTCGTGTGTGTTGCAGCCCAACACCCCTCCAATTTGGCCCAAACCCACCTATCTCTGCTCCATCATCTAGAGCGTTCGATCACAATCGCGTGGCCGAAAACCGCACCTTATTTGGACTCTCCTAGCTCCCTCTACCTCTATTTAAAGCCCCCTCCCAAAATTCGCGGATCTCCTCCCTCTCAAACCCTAGAAATCGCCCCCGCACCGGCCGGACACGTCCGAATCCGGCCGGACGCGTCCGCTCCGCCGCCCGCGCCAACCGGAAGGCGCCACGTGTCCCTCCGCCGCCCGCCACCGCCGTGGCCCGGCGAGCCCGCAGCGGGCCCGCCTGGCCCATCCGCGCGCGCCGCCCGCCCGGTCGCCCCGCCGCCGTCTCCTTCCTCCCGCGCCACCGCGCCGCTCCGCCGCCTCCTCGCCCCGTTCGCCGGCAGCCGCCGCCTCCCGAGGCCGCCTGCCACCTCGCCTCGCTGTGCTCCGCTGCCTCCGCCGCGAGCCGTCGCCGCCCGGCGCCGCTCCGCCACTCCCGTCCGCCGCCGCCTACCGCGCCCCGCCGGCCTCTTCCTCCCGCTCCGGCCGCCGCCCCGGCCAACGACGCCGGCGAGCTCGGATCCAGCCTCGGGACGCGTGCCACCGAAACCCTAGATCTCGGGGTGATTTTCTTTCACTAAGTCCCGAAATTGTAGATCCAAGTGTCCATGTTCATAGCACCGTAACTTTGCATCTGTAGCTCTGATTCATGCATATAGCATATCAAAATGTTCACCTCCGAGAGTACATCATTTCATTCCATTGCATCATTTTCATTTGAGTTCATCTTGATGCCCGAAATGCTGTTAGAACAGGGCTACTTGAGATATTTGTCAGATCTGCTACTCCATTTAGCCTTTTGTCATTTTTGCCATGATTAACGTGTGCATGATATGCCCTGATGCTCTACATATGTTTTGTTACGAGTTTTGTCATCTTTGCAGAGGTGCAACCCATGTATTTTTGTGATGTGTGTGGTGACTAGTGCAAGCTTGCAAAGTGAGGCACTCGGTTATTCTGTTTTCAGGGACTTAGCATTTCCACTAAGTCCTTGATCTATTTATCTCATATTGCCATATGTTCATGTTGTTTCCTAGTGATCTGTGCCTCTTTTGAGGATGATCAGTAAGGGAGTTTTATTAATCTTGCAGTGATGTATCCATCCATGCCTTTGTTTGAAATTATGGAGCACCCTAGCTTGAGTCAATCGAGCTCTACTTTTGCTACTTTGTGAATCTGGGCAGATTGTCAACTTGTTTGCAATTTTGCCGATGATGTTGTAGTTGATCCGTGCATGCTATGCCATTGTTCTTGCCATGTCTAGCTTGCATTGTGTGCCTTCTTGATGGGTGTATGCTTGTCTTGTCATGTCTTGCACCGTAGTGAGTGCATCGAGCTCGTGAACATGCCTACTTGATATCTGTTTCAGCATGTTTTTGCGATGTTCACATGCTTGTTAGTATATTTTCTGATCCCTTTTGGCTCAAGGTCACTAAGGGACTTTTGTTAAGATATTTGAGTAGATCCATGCCATATTTTACTTTGCCATTTTCAGGTCCTGTAGCATGTAGTTTTGTTGCTCCGAAGAGAGCTACCTGATCTGAAATTCCAGACAAGTGTTAATTTCACAAAGTCTGAGATCTGTTTGCCATATGCATTTTGCCATGCTTGTTTGAACCTGTTAATGGATGAATTGGCCGTAGCTCAGTGCTAGACTTTTGTTAAGCATCTTGTATGCATCCCTGCCATGTATTTTGTTGTCATGTTTGGGTGCTGTAGCATGTTCATCTCATTGCATTTAGATGCCTACTTGCTGTAAATCGCAGACCGGTGTCATTTTTGAATCGCTTGCCATTTCTAAACCGTAACTCCGATTCCGATGATCTTTATATCGTTTTCAAGCGATTTAATCTCATATTTCCAGTGGCACACTTGGATTTCCAAGTTGAGGCCAGGATCTTGCATTTCCTGTCATATCTTGCATTTTGCATCCCGCATCGCATCCTGCATAGCATATCATCATTGCATCATATTGTTTGTCCTTGCACGTGGTTGATTGTATCCTTGTTGTTTGTTTGTATTGTTTGGGTAGAGCCGGGAGACGAGTTCGCTAACGAGGAGCCCGTTGAGTTTGCTTTCGAGGATCCAGTCAACTCTGACAACTGTGCAGGCAAGATGATCATACCCTCGAAATCACTACTATCTTTGGTATGCTAGTTTGCTCGCTCTTTTGCTATGACAGTGCTACGATGCCTACCACTTGCTTTCAAGCCTCCCCAAACTGCCATGTCAAACCTCTAACCCACCATGTCCTAGCAAACCGTTGTTTGGCCATGTTACCGCTTTGCTCAGCCCCTCTTATAGCGTTGCTAGTTGCAGGTGAAGATTGAAGGCCGTTCCTTGTTGGAACATTTATTTACTTGTTGGGATATCATTATATTGCCATGTTATCTTAATGCATCTATATACTTGGTAAAGGGTGGAAGGCTCGGCCTCTCGCCTAGTGTTTTGTTCCACTCTTGCCGCCCTAGTTTCCGTCATATCGGTGTTATGTTCCCGGATTTTGCGTTCCTTACGCGGTTGGGTTATAATGGGAACCCATTGATAGTTCGCCTTGATTAAAGCTTTTCCAGCAATGCCGAACCTTGGTTTTACCATTTGCCACCTAGCCTCTTTTTCCCTTGGGTTTCCGGAGCCCGAGGGTCATCTTATTTAAACCCCCCCGGGCCAGTGCTCCTTTGAGTGTTGGTCCAAATAGAGCCACTTGCAGCGCCACCTCGGGGCAACTTGAGGGTTGGTTTTAGTTGTACGTAGTGTTCATCTGAGTGTGCCCAGAGAAAGAGATATGTGCAGCTCCTATCGAGATTTGTCGGCACATTCGGGCGGTGTTGCTGGATTTGTTTTAACCTATCGAAGTGTCTTGACGAACCGAGATACCGAGTCTGATCGGAACGTCTTGGGAGGAGGTCTATTCCTTCGTTGACCGTGAGAGCTTGTCATGGGCTAAGTTGGGACTCCCCTGTAGGGATTTGAACTTTCGAAAGCCGTGCCCGCAGTTATGGGCAGATGGGAATTTGTTAATGTCCGGTTGTAGATAACTTGAACCTTAATTAATTAAAATGAATCAACTGAGTGTGTTACCGTGATGGCCTCTTCTCGGAGGAGCCCGGGAAGTGGACACGGTGTTGGAGTAATGGTTGCGCAGGTTGTCCTCTAGCTTCTCGCTCATGCTTTGCCTCCTCTTCTCGCTCTCTTTTGCGAATAAGTTAGCCACCATATTTGCTAGTCGCTTGCTGCAACTCCACATATTTACCTTGCCTTACCTATAAGCTTAAATAGTCTTGATCGCGAGGGTGCGAGATTGCTGAGTCCCTGTGGCTCACAGATTACTATTACACCAGATGCAGGGCCTGATGATTCCGCTCCAGGAGGCGTTTGAGCTCAAGTGGGAGTTCGACGAAGACTCTCAACGTTACTATGTTTCCTTTCCTGATGATCAGCAGTGGTGCCCAGTTGGGGGTGAACGGGACCGTTGTCGCTTGTTGGGTTCTCTTTTATTTTGGCGCCGTAGTCAGGCCATGAGTGTTTGGTTGATGTAATGTTATTTATGCACTTGATTGACGTGGCGAGTGTAAGCCAACTATGTTATCCTCCCTTTTATTATCTTATTACATGGGATGTTGTGAAGATTGCCTAACTTGCGACATATGCCTTCAATGCGATTATGCCTCTAAGTCGTGCCTCGACACGTGGGGGATATAGTCGCATTGAGGGTGTTACACATGTACTACGTCTCATGATCAGAATCATCTCCACCGTGTTCTTCATGTGTAATAAGAGCCAAAGTCTCCTCATCATAGTCACTAGCGGACTCATACCCACCATCCCATCCTCAGTAGCAATCATCTCACGCTGAGATTTGTATTCTCTCACAAAATGTCCTCTTCCCTTACAACGACGACTAATAATATCACTTGTGTGCCCTGTTGATGCCATGGAAGAAGAAGAGCTCTGCGCAGGCCCGACATGTGTGCTCTTGGCAGATAGTGGTGGTTGTGCCTGCTTTCTTGTATCACGGCTGGAGGTGGCACCTGACAGGTGTGCTCTTGGCAGATAGTGATGGTTGTGCCTGCTTTCTTGTATCACAGCTGGAGGTGGCACCTGATTGAGGTGCTGGTGTAGTGGAAGTAGAGGATGCACGTGGTGTCCATTATGAAGATTGACCTGCAGAAAAGTTAGTTCGCCCCAATGCATGTCGATCTTGCACTTCACGTTCAGCTTTACAAGCAAGATGGAATAAACGAGTGATATTAGTATACTCCTTATACTCTAGAATGGTCTGAATCTCTCTATTTAATCCACCCATAAAACATGCAAGCATAGCTTAATTCTCCTCAACAATACCACATCTAATCATGCCAGTTTGTAATTCCTGATAATATTCTTCTATAGAATTTTTTCCTTGTCTTAAACGCTGCAATTTTTGAAGTAATTCACGTTGATAATATGGTGGAACCCAACGAGTACGCATAGCAGTTTTCAAAGCAGCCCAAGTAGTTGGAATAGGATATAATCTAAAATGTTCAGACCACCAAACACATGCGTAGCTATTGAAAGCACAAACAACAGCAGGAACACGTCTCTCCTCAGGATATTGTAAACATGTAAAACATTGTTCAGTTTCTAACTCCCAAGTAAGATATATATCGGGAACATATCTACCCTCAAATGGTGGAATATTCAATTTCAGTTTAGGAAGATGGCCATGATCTCGTACCTCATATGGTGGTGCAGCCCTACCGTTGTGATGATATACCTGAGGACGACCTAGTGGTGGTGGTGCTGGTGGTTGCACGTAGTTCTGATTTTGATCAACCTCATCCTCGTAATGGTCCTCCACCTCTGCTGTAGCAGCAGGAGTGACATAAGCATCAACAGCAGCACCAGAATTTTGCCCAGGGTCAATGGGAACGCGCTGTGCTCGTCCCACTTGATTTGGAAAGCGACGTTGTTGTTGTTGTTGTTGTTGCTATTGTTGTTTGTTGCTACTGGTGTTGTTGTTGTTGTTGTTGTTGTTGTTGTTGTTTTTGTTGTTGTTTTTGTTGTTGTTGTTGTTGTTGTTGTTGTTGTTGTTGTTGTTGTTGTTGTTGTTGTTGTTGTTGTTGTTGTTGTAGAGGTGCATTAGGGGCAGCCAGTGGTGGTGGTGGAAGACGCGCGGGCAATTCATTAAACTTGTTATCGAGCTTTGTTTTGAACGTCTTGTCCATGACATCTATCTTCTCCATGGCATCTTCAAATATGTTGAGCACAACTTGCACCTGTCCACTCATAATTTGCTGAAATTTATCATGCAACTCCTTATTCGTCATGTTCTCCCAGTCAGTCTCGTCGGCTTGTGATCCTGTCATGGTTAGCAGCAATAGAAACACACAAGAATATGATCCTACAGACTACTAACAATAGGTGGTGGTGGGTGTCACAAATCCGTCAAGCAAATCTCAATTTCTTACCAGTTCTTACCCAACAGCAGGCGGAGATCGACAACCGTCATAGTCAAAACTCTCAAAGCTTGGATAGAGCGATTACCAGGGAAAATCAAATGCATGACGTAGATGTATGTGGAGCTGGAAAGGCTTATAATATGGTAGCAAAAAGGGTCAGCAATAATCAATTCAGAGATGCAAAGTTGAATAAATGCTCAACGACGGTACTGTGCTGGTCCTAGGCTAGATCATGCTGGAGACGCAAGCCTAGAACACTAACAAAATCATGGCGCTACACGTAAACAAGGGAAAAGCACACTCTGGGACTTTTTTCGCTCTGTTTTTGTTTGGCACTCCTCTTTTTTTTGCAAAAAATCACTATAATGGCGAGTGTCTCAAAACTCTTCCCTCGTCAAACTGACAGGATGGGCACGAAATTTTTTTTGGACTTTTTTTGGGAAATCAGGGTAGCGACGACGAAAAAGTGCGACAAAAAAATCACTATGATGGCACGTGGCTCAAAAGACTCAGAAAAGCCTAAAAATAGGATAGGGAAAAAAATTTGCCTGTGAAAATTTTGGCCTAAAAACTGCCCGGGGGTCTCCAGAATTTTTTTCGAAACCTACTCAGGCAAGGAAACACGAAACGGAAATTATACGGATCTCGAAAACAAACCTAATATGAAAGGAACTCGGATTGGTGGTGGATATATGGTGGTAGGATATGGCAGCGATGGTGGTATATGGATACAGATTGGTGGTGGTATATGGATACGAATTCGTGGTGGTATATGGATACAGATTGGTGGTGGTATATGGATACGGATTGTGATGGTATATGGAGACGGATCGATGGCGGATAAGCGGTGGTGGTAGATGGCAGGGGCGATGATGATGGTGCAGCGGCGGCGTGACAACTTATGACTAGAACTCGGAACTCTAAAAGACTAGACTCTAAGACCAGCAACTACACATGACGATGCAACCGTAAATTCAACAAAGCAAAATGCTGAAAAGACTATGCAAAGGCTCAAATTGGTTTGGATATGATGAACTAACCCTAATTTTTTTGGCTTTTTTCGTGGACTGTAGGTATGAAGAACAGACTCGATCTAAACTACGAAGAACTATAAAATCTCACCGAGCAACCTGGAAATCTGAAACCACTTGATAGAGACGAAGGTGTCCCAATGTTTCGATGAGATAGATATCGTTTTCTGTGTGAGTCGACTTTGACGATTCGACTACGAACGTGCGAAGACGTCGCGCCTTAGCAATCGCTAAACCAAATTCCGAGGGTTATTGACCACGCCGAAGGACAATCAACCTGACCACAAGGGTCTATTTCCTGTGAGCAAACAAAGAACAAGCAAGAAACTGAGATTGCAATCTGGATATTGCGAATAAAAGAGGAAAGCTTTATTAATGAAGGTGGGGTTCTGTGATGTCTTGGTCTGGTCGTTGGACACAAACGAAGTACGCGTAGTTGCAGCTATGGTGAACTTTTAATCTAAACAAAACCCAAAGTCTAAACGACGCCCTAACAACTGTATATATGGAGGAAGATGGGGGAATTTCGTGGCCCTTGGAGGAGGTGTCCGAAACCAACCCTAACTCTTGTTTCCCCACACATACGGACTCTAAAAATAGCCTATACTTAAGTATTTCGAAAATACATGGGCCTGGCCTAATAATAAGGTGACGCAACACCTAGAATAGCCTCTGGACGAAATTTATGAAGTGGCATCTTGTATATTTCGTCCAAGGCTTCGTGCACTCCTTATGGTGGCTTCAAAGTCCTGAAATCATCACTTGTAACTCCGTTCTTGATCCCCTTGCGCATGCCATCATCTTCATGCTTGAACTTGCTCCAAGGTTCATCTTTCTTGTCCAAGCTAGGCCCTTCATTTGTAAGCAAAATAAAAGTATCCAATTTAGGCAGCATCATATTTTCATGAACATTAGAATCATTACCAAGAAACAAAAGTACCTGATAATTCAATTGGCGTGCGCGAGCTCTAGTAATTGGTCTAGTATGTATAGCACCAGGGGCCGTGGGTGTAACAATGGTATTGATGTCCTCATCACACAAACACTAATTAAACACAAGAAACATAACCAAAACAGAGGCTAGATGAATTATTTATTACTAAACAGGAACAAAAAGCAAGGAACAAAAATAAAAATTGGGTTGCCTCCCAACAAGCGCTATCGTTTTAACGCCCCTAGCTAGGCATGATGATTTCAATGATGCTCACATAAAAGATAAGAATTGTAACATAAAGAGAGCATCATGAAGAATATGACTAGCACATTTAAGTCTAACCCACTTCCTATGCATTGGGATTTTCTGAGAAAATAACTTATGGGAACAAGAATCAACTTGCACAGGAAGGTAAAAGAAGCATAACTTCTAGATTTTCAGCACATAGAGAGGAAACTTGATATTATTGCAATTCCTACAAGCATATGTTCCTCCCTCATAATAATTTTCAGTAGCATCATGAATGAATTAAACAATATAACCATTGCATAAAGCATTCTTTTCATGATCTACAAGCATAGAAAAGTTACTACTCTCCACGTAAGCAGAATTCTTCTTATTCAGAATAGTGGGAGTATCATAAGAAACTCGAATACTATAAATTGTTTCCACATTGAAAGAATAATGTTCAGAAAAAGGGTAATCATAATCATGACAAGTTTTATAAATATAATCATCACTACTTTTTATAGCATAAGTGTCATCACAATAATCATCATAAGTAGCAACTTTGTTCTCATCATAATCGATTGAAACCTCTTCCAAGATAGTGAAATCATTACTAAATAAAGTCATGACCTCTCCAAATCCACTTTCATAATTATCACAATAAGATTCAACACCCTCCAAAATAGTGGGATCATTACTTCCTAAAGTTGACACTCTTCCCACTTTCATCAATATAGTCATCATAGGTAGGGGGCATGCTATCATCATAACAAACTTGCTCATCAAAACTTGGGGGACAAAAAATATCATCTTCATCAAACATAGCATCCCCAAGCTTGTGGCTTTGCATATCATTAGCATCATGGATATTCAAAGAATTCATACTAACAACATTGCAATCATGCTCATCATCCAAAGATTTAGTGCCAAACATTTTAATGCATTCTTCTTCTAACACTTTGGCACTATTATCGGAATCCTTATTTTCATGAAAGATATTAAAAAGATGAAGCATATGAGGTAACCTTAATTCCATTTTGGTTTTCTTTTATAAACTTAACTAGTGATAAAACAAGAAACTAAAAGATTCGATTGCAAGATCTAAAGATATACCTTCAAGCGCTAACCACCCTGGCAACGGCGCTAGAAAAGAGCTTGATGTCTACTACACAACCTTCTTCTTGTAGATGTTGTTGGGCCTCCAAGTGCAGAGGTTTGTAGGACAGTAGCAAATTTCCCTCAAGTGGATGACCTAAGGTTTATCAATCCGTGGGAGGCATAGGTTGAAGATGGTCTCTCTCTAGCAACCCTGCAACCAAATACCAAAGAGTCTCTTGTGTCCCCAACACACCCAATACAATGGTAAATTGTATAGGTGCACTAGTTCGGTGAAGAGATGGTGATACAAGTGCAATATGGATAGTAGATAATGGTTTTTGTAATCTGAAAATATAAAAACAGCAAGGTAGCAAGCGGTAAAATTGAGCACAAACGAGTATTGCAATGCGTTGAAACAAGGCCTAGGATTCATACTGTCACTAGTGCAAGTTCTCATAACTGGATCATATAATTATCCCTCAACATGCAACAAAGAGTCACTCCAAAGTCACTAATAGCGGAGAACGAACGAAGAGATTATGGTAGGGTATGAAACCACCTCAAAGTTATCCTTTCTGATCGATCTATTCAAGAGTCCATAGTAAAATAACACGAAGCTATTCTTTCCGTTCAATCTATCCTAGAGTCCGTACTAGAATAACACCTTAAGACACAAATCAACCAAAACCCTAATGTCACCTAGATACTCCAATGTCACCTCAAGTATCCATGGGTATGATTATACGATATGCATCACACAATCTCAGATTCATCTATTCAACCAACACAAAGAACTTCAAAGAGAGCCCCAAAGTTTCTATCGGAGATTCAAGACGAAAACGTGTGCCAACCCCTATGCATAAGTTCACGAGGTCACGAAACTCACAAGTTGATCACCGAAACATACATCAAGTGGATCACATGATATCCCATTGTCACCACAGATAAGCACGTGCAAGACATATATCAAGTGTTCTCAAATCCTTAAAGACTCAATCCGATAAGATAACTTCAAAGGGAAAACTCAATCCATTACAAGAGAGTAGAGGGGGAGAAACATCATAAGATCCAACTATAATAGCAAAGCTCGCGATACATCAAGATCGTGCCAACTCAAGAACACGAGAGAGAGAGAGAGAGAGAGAGAGAGAGATCAAACACATAGCTACTGGTACATACCCTCAGCCCCAGGGTGAACTACTCCCTCCTCGTCATGGAGAGCGCCGGGATGATGAAGATGGCCACCGGAGAGGGATTCCCCCCCTCCGGCAGGGTGCCAGAACGGGTCTAGATTGGTTTTTGGTGGCTACAGAGGCTTCTGGCGGCGAAACTCCCGATCTCTTCTGCTCCCCGATGTTTTTAGGGTATATGGACATATATAGGCGAAAGAAGTTGGTCAGGGGAGCCACGAGGGGCCCACGAGGGTGGGGGCGTGCCCAGGGGCAGGCACGCCTCCCTGCCTCGTGGCCACCTCGAAGCTTCCCTGATGTCTACTCCAAGTCTCCTGGATTGCTTCCGTTCCAAAAATAACTCTCCCGAAGGTTTCATTCTGTTTGGACTCCGTTTGATATTCCTTTTCTTCGAAACACTGAAATAGGCAAGAAAACAACAATTTGGACTGGGCCTCCGGTTAATAGGTTAGTCCCAAAAATAATATAAAAGTGTATAATAAAGCCCATAACATCCAAAACAGATAATATAATAGCATGGAACAATAAAAAATTATAGATACATTGGAGATGTATCAACATCCCCAAGCTTAATTCCTGCTCGTCCTCAAGTAGGTAAATGATAAAAACAGAATTTTTGATGTGGAATGCTACCTAACATATTTATCCATGTAATTATCTTTATTGTGGCAAGAATATTCAGATCAATAAGATTCAAGACAAAAGTTTAATATTGACATAAAAATAATAATACTTCAAGCATCCTAACAAAATAATCATGTCTTCTCGAAATAACATGGCCAAAGAAAGCTATCCCTACAAAATCATATAGTCTGGCTATGCTCTATCTTCATCACACAAAATATTTAAATCATGCACAACCCCGATGACAAGCCAAGCAATTGTTTCATACTTTTGATGTTCTCAAACTTTTTCAATCTTCACGCAATACATGAGTTAGCCATGGATATATCACTGTAGGTGGAATAGAATGGTGGTTGTGGAGAAGACAAAAAGGAGAAGATAGTCTCACATCAACTAGGCGTATCAACGGGCTATGGAGATGCCCATCAATAGATATCAATGAGAGTGAGTAGGGATTGCCATGCAACGGATGCACTAGAGCTATAAGTGTATGAAAGCTCAGCTCGCTTGCTCACGAAGACCTAGGGCATTTTTAGGAAGCCCATCACTGGAATATACAAGCTAAGTTCTATAATGAAAGATTCCCACTAGTATATGAAAGTGACAACATAGGAGACTCTCTATCATGAAGATCAGGTGCTATTTTGAAGCACAAGTGTGGTAAAAGGATAGTAGCATTGCCACTTCTCTCTTTTTCTCTCATTTTTTTGTTTTTTTGGGCCTTGTTTTTTTATTTCCTCTTTTTCTCTTTTTTTATTTTTCGTCCGGAGTCTGATCCCGACTTGTGGGGGAATCATAGTTTCCATCATTCTTTCCTCATTGGGACAATGCTCTAATAATGATGATCATCACACTTCTTTTTTACTTACAACTCAAGAATTACAACTCAATACTTAGAACAAAATATGACTCTATGTGAATGCCTCCGATGGCCGATCTTTTACGAAAGGAGCGGATCCTGCGAACAACACGAAGAACACGAGGGCAATCACGAGGGGAAACACGAGATAATCACTTAAACCAACAAGAACAATCACACATGTGCTAGATCCTCGAAACACAAACAGATACACGATCCAAATCCAACAAGGGGCGATACAAAGGGTAGCCGGTTCTTCTCCATAGAGGAGGTCTTGAATCCACAAGGGGATCTTCCCATGAGGGGTCTTGAATCCAAGGTGGATCTTCTCCGTAGAGAGGCTGCGGTCTCTCTTGTGGAGTAGATCCGATATGGATGAGCGAAGCTCCATCTCTCAAATGAGCTATCACACCGCTAACCCTAGAAAGGAGGCGGAGGTGGTCTATTTATAGTCGAAGCCACGAAGGGGTAAGTGGGGGAGGGATACAAGGCCAAAGGCCTGGCTGCACACAGGCAGTGTCGGACGTCTGTTCGGGGTTAGACGTCCGGTCGGCGTCGGTCGTCCGGGCGCTGGAACTTGTCGGACGTTCGGTGTTCTTCGGTCGTCCGGCTGATTTGGCTCGGGTGTAGATGTGTCGGTCGTTCGTGGAAGCCGGACGTCCAGTCACTGGGAGGGGTCGGTCGTCCGGTGTCGTCCGGACGTCCGCTCACTGGAGCTTCTTCGGCAGCTCTTCCTCTTGCGTCTTCACTTCCATGCTTCCCTCGCAGATGGTGTAGGTGTTCCTTGGTGCTTGCACTCCTCCACGTCGTCCATAGCATTCCGACAATACCTATGCATGCACATGGGAGAAGTGTCAAGTAGTATACCATCCTTGAAGGGGTCAAATGAGCACGTGTAAAGGAGATGATTCACCTTTGTGTATGTGAAGTAGATGTCGCACGTGTCACTCGCCGAACGGACTCTTGATATGGTGATGTCCATAGGATGCTCCGCATCATCTCCCCTCCCTTGGGAAACATCCGACCTCGGATCGAAAACCAAATCACCATGGGAAAGAGATGGCTTTGCCGTGTAGAAGTGGACGTTCCCAAGTAGTCATCATCTTCAAGCTTGAAGTGGGCACTCTCCAATGTCGAATCTTCTAGTGATTACTTCAAAATGAGCAAGGACAACAAACACTTGGAAAAATAAATGTGGTTAGCATTAGTGCAAAACCAAGCATTCAAGAGGTGATTCACCAAACAAGTGTCGTCATCATGCAAAGCATATGGTTTGACAAAGGATAGTGACATGGCATGTAAGCACATAAATTGAGCACAAGCAAAGATATCATGGGGACAAGCATGTGAATGTGAGGTAGTGATGCAAATATGTGTGACAAGAGAAGAAGCATCTACCTCAAGTTCATAGCAAACATGGGCAAAGCGCTCAACGAAAGGTCTATGGTAGGCATAGGAATCATTCACAACACTAAAAGAAATGAAGTGTCAAAACACATGGGTCAAGTGAAAGACAATCCAAGCATAACGTGCATAGGGTGTAGTGAAGATAGTGTGGCACTCAACACAATAGAAAGAGCAATTGTTCATCATGTCTGAGGCAATCAAGGCAAGCATGTAGCAATCAATGGGACATGGCATATGTGAAGAAACAACATTGTTGCAACCAAACATGGGAGAGGAGCAATTAATCCAAGAATTGGATGCAACACACAAGGCATATATATCATGATGCATGGAATGGTGAAAATGACAAGTCGAAGCAAGATCTCTAACAAGTGTGCAATCAAGTGATCCAAGTCTCAAGGTGCAAGCAACACAAGTAGTATGATCCACAATATTCATGCTCATGGTTTTGGGATTCTCAAAAGAGAATTATATCACCTTGAAAGCATGTCCTTGTGCGTCCTTCACAATGCCGAAGCACAAGCAAGTATGATGTAGAAGCATCGTGGTAGAAGGTGGCTCGCTCTCAAGAGCTCGGATTGTCAACTCACGTGACGTGGAAGTCGAGACGAAGTCCAAGTATCCTACACATGCACGCAACAAAACAAAGAACGTATGCGCATGGTAGATAAACAGATCATCCATCTTGATGGTTCTCCGCTCTTGCACATAACCATTAGTAGCACAAGTGCATGAATAATATGATGCAACAATGGCTATATTCATGGCACTAGGTATATGGTGCAAAGAGGCAAGACAAGCATGCTTCACAAGAAAATCGTCAAAATCTCCAATCATATGTGAGAATGCTATGGGACCAAACTCATTATCAAGACTAGGGGCATTATTGCACTCAATACATGTCAAATAATCTAGCATGATAGAGGCAACATATGGAGATATATGACAAGAAGCAACAACAATCATGTGCAAAGCATGTAGATGGCTGTCATCAACCGCATGAAATGAGCAAGTATGAATCATCGGTGATGCAACAAGGCAACCAATCTTAGGAATCAAGTCGTGCAAGCTAGCAGTGCAAAGATGCAACATACTAGAGGAAATCATGGCAATCATGTCATGTGAGCAAATAATAGTCATAGGCAATGCACATGACATATCACAAGCACGAACACAAAGCAAGATGAAAGTATCATCATAGGCATGGGGTACACAGCAAACATGGCAATAGCAAGCAATATCTCCACCAAGCTTGCAAATACACATACAAGTAGTAGAATCAATCATCATGTGTAATGGAAAGCATGGGTCACAAATGCATGGCAAAAGCATTGGAATGAGCATATCATGCAAAGTGAACATGGCAAGATGGGCAAAGGATATATAATGGACAACAACCCATAGCCAAGTGAGGGCCATGTATAAGAAATGCGCGAAGTCTTTGCGCGAAGAAAGCGATGGGAAAGACACTCCATGGGATCCCAAGTCATCATTGCTCTCTAGAGCTCGTTTTGTCAACTCGTGGGATTGTGAAGTTAACAAGAATTCATGGGTACCTACACAAAAGAGACACAAACGAAAGAGATTGTGTGTGTGGTAAATGTACACATCATCCATCATGATGTGTATGTGCACGTGAGAGTTAGCACAAGATAAGCATCGCTCAAAGAAATTTGATGCATGGTATAAGAACATGTCATCCATCATGAAAGAATAGTTATTGTGTATAACACGATGGGGATGCAAATTGAGCATACAAGTATAAGACACAACAATAGCATTTGTATTCATGGGGACCATATTGTGCACACAAGTATTGGGATCATGCAATGTATGGGAGTGATCAAAATCTCCTAAAATGTATGTGGAAACTATGGGGGTCTCCACATGAGCAATATTGGAAACATCATATGGAGAAAATGGGCAACACCCAAAACAATGCATTTCTGAAGCTAGGTGGTCATGGCATGGCATATGTGATAAATGATGCAAAGGAAGCATATCAATATCATCACAAGAAAAACAAATGTCGATAACCATGGGCTTGTCAACTATGACATATCGGCAAATTGGGTTCATTTTAATAGCATATGCATAGTCACTATGAAGAGATTGCAAATATGACATATGATTGATCTCATGCATAGCATATGACAAGTCAAGCGGATTGGAAAACATGATGTGACAAAGAGAATTAGCACAAGAAATCCTATGTAACATGGCATCACAACTAATAGACTCCACATGGCGATCATCATACTCATCATAAATGGGTAAATCATTGCGTGGGGAAGTCGCACTAGCATGAAGCATGGTAATAGGTTGATCAACATCATGCAAGCAATCAATGTCGAGAATGTCCACTAGTGGGACTAGAGCACCTTCTTAACCTATGTTACCTTTGTCATTCCACTCATGTGGTGTAGGTGAGGTAGGAAAGACCAAATGGTGGTCAATATCATCATCTTGATGGAACCATGTGGGGGGTGCATAATATTCCACCATGGCCATCGTGTTTTCCAAAGGTAGGACGCAGTCGTCGCGAATCGGCGCGTCATCATATATGGGACCTAGCACCAAATGAGAAGACACAATAGAGGTAGAGGTCAAGTCGTTAGTGTTGAAAGTGGCCTCACATGACCTATCAACTATCTTGATGTAGGGTGGAACCCTATATGGCCGATCTTTCATGAAAGGAGCGGATCCTGCAAAGAACACGAAGAACATGGGGAAGACCAGAGAGAAAACACAAGGGGAAACACTCAAGAACAAGTCCAATCACACATCCACTAGACAATCAAACACACAAGATCCACAAGGTACATGAACAACAAAGGGAAAGATACAAGGTAAGGTTCATCTCCATGAGGAGGTCTTGATGGTAGAGTTCATCCCAAATCCAAAGGAGATGGGGGCTTGAATCCTAGAAGGATCTTCCCACAAGGGGGTCTTGAATCAAAGGTGGATCTTCTCCGAAGAGGGGCCACGGTCTCTCTCGTGGAGTAGATCCGTAATGGATGAGCAAAGATCTATCTCTAAACAAGCTACTACTTTGCTAACCCTAACTAGGAGGAGGTGGATGACTATATATAGTCTAGGTCCACGAAGGGGTAAGTGGGAGAGGGATACGTGGGCCTCGAGCCCAATCCTGTTTGCACAGGTACCAGACGTCCGGTCTGTGGCGGTCGTCTGGTAGCTCATGGGTGTCCGGACGTCCGGTAGTCGCTGGACTTCCGCTCATTCTGGCTCGGTCGCTGAAGTACCGGATTTCCAGAGGTGGCCGGTCGTCCGGTCGACGGTCGTCCGGTGGTGTCGGACGTCCACTTGATGTAGCTCGGCTGGGGCTTCAGGCGCCGGTCGTCCAGTGGAGGCCAGACGTCCGCTCGCTGGCCGGTCGTCCGGTGTGGGCCGGACGTCCGCTCGCTGTAGCTTCTTTGGTAGCTCTTCTCCCGTCTTCGTTTCCACGCTTCCCTCGCGGATGGTGTAGTTGTTCATTGTCACTTGCACTCCTCCTCGTCGTCCGTCGTGTTCCGACAATACCTATGCATGCACACGTGATAGAGGCGAAGGTGTCCCGATGTTTCGATGAGATGGTGGCTATCGTTTTCTGTGGGAGTCGACTACGAATGTGCGAGACGTCGCGCCTTAGCAATCACTAAACCAACTTCCGAGGGGTTATTGACCACGCCGGAGCACGATCAACCTGACCACGAGGGTCTCTTTCCTGCGAGAAAATGAAGAACAAGCAAGAAACTGAGATTGCAATCTGGATATTGCGAATATAAGATGAAAGCTTTATTGATCAAGGTGGGGTTCTGTGACGCCTTGGTCTGGTCGTTGAACACAAACAAAGTACGCGAAGTTGCAGCTATGGCGAACTTTTAATCTAAACAAAACCCAAAGTCTAAACGACACCCTAAGGGCTGTATATATGGAGGAAGAGGGGGGGGATTTCGTGGCCCTTGGAGGAGGGGTCCGAAACCAACCCTAACTCTTGTTTCCCCACACATACGGACTCTAAAAACTGCCTATAATCAAGTACTTCGAAATTACATGGGCCTGGCCCAAAAATAAGGTGACGCGGCACCTAGACTAGCCTCTACACGAATTTTATAAAGTGGCATCTTGCATATTTGGTCCAAGGCTTCATGCACTCCTTATGGTGGCTTCAAAGCCCGGAAATCATCACTTATAACTCCGTTCTTGATCCCCTTGCGCATGCCATCATCTCCATGCTTGGTCTTGCTCCAGTGTTCATCCCTCTTATCCAAGCCAAGCCCTTCATTTGTAAGCAAAACAAATGTATCCAATTTAGGCAGCATCATATTCTCATGAACATTAGAATCATTACTAAGAAACGAAAGTACGCGATAATTTAATTGGCGTGCGCGGGCTCTAGTAATTGGTCCAGTATGTATAGTAGTAGGGGTTGTGGGTGTAACAATGGTATTGATGTCCTCATCAACACGAGAGGGGTGTCAAGTAGTATACCATCCTCGAAGGGGTCAAATGAGCACGTGTAAAGGATATGATTCACCTTTGTGTATGTGAAGTAGATGTCGCACATGTCACTCGCCGAATGGACTCTTGACATGGTGATGTCCATAGGATGCTCCGCATCATCTCCCCTCCCTTGGGAAAGATCCGACCTCGGATCGAAAACCAAATCACCATGGGAAAGAGATGGCTTCGCCATGTAGAAGCGGACGTTCACCAAGTAGTCATCATCTTCAAGCTTGAAGTGGGCACTCTCCAATGTCGCACCGTCTAGTGATTCCTTCAAAATGAGCAAGGACAACAAACACTTGGAAAAATAAATGTGGTTAGCGTTAGTGCAAAACCAAGCATTCAAGAGGTGATTCACCAAACAAGTGTCATCATCATGCAAAGCATATGGTTTGACAAAGGATTGTGACATGGCATGTAAGCACATAAATTGAGCACAAACAAAGATATCATGGGGACAAGCATGTCAATGTGAGGTAGTGATGCAAATATGTGTAACAAGAGAAGAAGCATCTACCTCAAGTTCATAGCAAGCAATCAGAAATTGCTCAATGAAAGGTCTATGGTAGGCATAGGAATCATTCACAACACCAAATAAAATGAAGTGTCTAAACACATGGGTCAAGTGCAAGACAATCCAAGCATAATGTGCATTGGGTGTAGTGAATATCGTGTGGCACTCCACACAATAGAAAGAGCAATTGTTCATCTTGTGTGAGGCAACCAAGGAAAGCATGTAGCAATCAATGGGACATTGCATATGTGAAGAAACGACATTATTGCAACCAAACATGTGAGAGGAGCAAGTTATCCAAGAATTGGATGCAACACACAAGGCATATATATCATGATGCATGGAATGGTGAAAATGAAAAGTCGAAGCAAGATCTCTAATAAGTGTGCAATCAAGTGGTCCAATTCTCATGGTGCAAGCAACACAAGTAGTATGATCCACAATATTCATGCTCATGGTTTTGGGATTCTCAAAAGAGAAGGATATCACCTTGAAAGCATGTCCTTGTGCGTCCTTCACAATGCTGAAGTACAAGCAAGTGCGATGTAGAATCGTCGTGGTAGGGGGTGGTTCTCTCTCAAGAGCTCGAATTGTCAACTCACGTGACGTGGAAGTTGACACAAAGTCCAAGTATCCTACACATGCACAAAACAAAACAAATAATTTGTGTGCATGGCAGATAAACAAATCGTGCATCATGATGGTTCTCTTCTTTTGCACATAACCGTTAGAAGCACAAGTGCATGAATAATATGATGCAACAATGGTATATTCATGGCACTAGGTATATGGTGCAAAGAGGCAAGACAAGCATGCTTCACAAGAAAAATGTCAAAATCTCGAAATATATGCGACAATGCTTTGGGGCAAACTCATTATCAAGAGTAAAGGCATAATGGCACTCAATACATGGCAAATCATCTAGCATGAGAGAGGCAACATATGGAGATATATGACGGCAAGCAATAACAATCATGTGCAAAGCATGTAGATGGTTGTCATCAATCGCATGAAGCGAGCAAGTTTGAGTCATCGGTGATGCAACAAGGCAAGCAAACATAGTAATAAAGTCGTGCAAGCTAGTAGTGTGAAGATGCAACATACTAGAGTAAATCATGGCAATCATGTCATGAGAGCAAATAATAGGCATAGACAATGCACATGACATATCACAAACAAGAACACAAAGCAAGATCATAGTATCATCATAGGAATGGGACACAAAGCAAACATGGAAATAACTAGCAATATCTCCACCAAGCTTGCAAATACAGATACAAGTATGAGAATCAATCATCATGTGTAATGCAAAGCATGGGTCACCAATGCATGGCAAAGGTATAGGAATGAGCATATAATGCAAAGTGAACATGGCAAGATGGAAAAGGATATATAATGGACAGCAACCCATAGCCAAGTGAGGGCCATGTAGAAGAAATGCGCGAAGTATTTGTGCGAAGAGAGCGGTGGGAAAGACAATCCATGGGATCCCAAGTCATCATTGCTCTCTAGACCTCGTTTTGTCAACTCGTGGGATTGCGAGGTTGACAAGTATTCATGGTTACCTACACAAAAGAGACACAAAGCAAAGAAATTGTGCGCTTGGTAAATGTACACATCATCCATCATGATGTGTATTTGCACTTGTGAGTTAGTACAAGATAAGCATCTTTCAAAGAAATTTGATGCATGGTATAAGAACATGTCATCCATCATGAAAGAATAGTTATTGTGTGTAACACGATGGGGATGCAAATTGAGCATACAAGTATAAGGATCATGCAATGGATGGAAGTGATCAGAATCTCCTAAAATGTATGAGGAAACTATGAGGGTCTCCTCATGTGCAATATTTGAAACATCATATGGAGAAAAGGGACAACATCCAAAATAATGCATATCTGAAGCTAGGTGGTTATGGCATGGCATATGAGATAAATGATGCAAAGGTATCATGTCAATATCATCACAAGAGAAACAAATGCCAATAACCATAGGCTTGACATCTATGCCATATGTGCAAATTGGGTTTATTTTAATAGCATATGCATAGTCACTATGAAGAGATTGCAAATATGACATATGATTGATCTCATGCATAGCATATGACAAGTCAAGCAGATTGGCAAACATGATGTGACCGAGAGAATTAGCACAAGAAATCCTATGTAACATGGCATCACAACTAATAGACTCCACATGGAAATCATTATACTCATCATAAATGGGTAAATCATCGCATGGGGAAGTCGCACTAGCATGAAGCATGGTAATAGGTTGATCAACACCATGCAAGCAATAAATGTCAAGCATGTCCACTAGTGGGACTAGAGCATCACCTTCACCTATGTTACCTTTGTCATTCCACTCATGTGGTGTAGGTGAGGTGGGAAAGACCAAATGGTGGTCATCTTCATGTTGATGGAACCATGTGGGGGTGCATCATATTCCACCATGGCCATCGTCATATCCAACGGAAGGACGAAGTCATCGCGAATCGGCGCGTTATCATAGATGGGATGATGAGGACATCAATACCATTGTTATACCCACAGCCCCTACTGTTACATATACTGGACCAATTACTAGAGCTCGCGCACGCCAATTAAATTACCAGGTACTTTCGTTTCTTGGTAATGATTCTAATGTTCATGAGATTATGATGCTGCCTAAATTGGATACATTTGTTTTGCTTACAAATGAAGGGCCTAGCTTGGAGAAGGATGAACATTGGAGCAAGAACACGCATGGAGTTGATGGCATGCGCAAGGGGATCAAGAACGGAGTTACAAGTGATGATTTCAGGACTTTGAAGCCGCCATAAGGAGTGCATGAAGCCTTGGACGAAATATACAAGATGCCACTTCATAATATTCGTACATAGGCTATTCTAGGTGCTACGTCACCTTATTAATGGGCCAGGCCCATGTAATTTCGAAATACTTAAGTATAGGCTATTTTTAGAGTCCGTATGTGTGGGGAAACAAGAGTTAGGGTTGGTTTCGGACCCCACCCTCAAGGGCCATGAAATCCCCCCCCCCCTCTTCCTCCATATATACAACCCTTAGGGCGTCGTTTAGACTTTGGGTTTTGTTTAGATTAAAAGTTCGCCATAGCTGCAACTTCGCGTACTTCGTTTGTGTCCAACGACCAGACCAAGACGTCACAGAACCCCACTTGATCAATAAAGCTTTCATCTTATATTCGCAATATCCCGATTGCATTCTCAGTTTCTTGCTTGTTCTTCGTTTGCTCGCAGGAAACAGACCCTCGTGGTCAGGTTGATCGTGCTCCGGCGTGGTCAATAACCCTCGGAAGTTGGTTTAGCGATTGCTAAGGTGCGGCGTCTCGCACGTTCGTAGTCGGATCGTCAAGGTCGACTCCCACAGAAAACGATAGCCACCATCTCATTGAAACATCGGGACACCTTAGCCTCTATCAAGTGGTATCAGATTTCCAGGTTGCTCGGTGAGATTTTACAGTTTTTCGTAGATTAGATCGAGTCTGTTCTTCATACCTACAGTCCACGAAAAAGCCAGAAAAAAATTAGGGTTAGTTCATCATATCTGAACCAATCTGAGCCTTTGCATAATCTTTTTAGGGTTTTTGCTTTGTTGAATTTGCGGTTGCATCGTCGTGTCAAGTTGCTGGTCTTAGAGTCTAGTCTTTTAGAGTTTCGAGTTCTGGTCATAAGTTGTCACGCCGCCGCCGCACCATCATCATCGCCCATCTACCACTTTTGCTTATCCGCCACCGCTCTGAATCCATATCCATATACCACCACCAATCCGTATCCATATACCACCACCAATCTGTATCCATATACCACCACCGCTACCATATACCACCACCGCTGCCATATACCACAACCATATATCCACCACCAATCCGAGTTCTGCTCATATTAGGTTTGTTCTGGAGACCCCCGGGCAGTTTTTAGGCCAAAATTTTCACGGGCAAAATTTTTTCCCTATCATATTTTTAGGCTTTTCTGAGTCTTTTGAGCCACGTGCCATCATAGTGATTTTTTGTTGCACTTTTTCGTCGTCGCTGCCCTGATTTCCGAAAAAAAGTGAAAAAAAAAATTTCGTGCCCATCCTATCAGTTTGACGAGGGAAGAGTTTGGAGACACTCGCCATTATAGTGATTTTTCGCAAAAAAAAGAGCGAAAAAAAGAGAGTTCCAGAGTGTGCTTTTCCCTTATTTACGTGCAGCGCCGTGATTTTGTTAGTGTTCTAGGCTCGCGTCTCTAGCACGGTCTAGCCTAGGACCAGCACAGTACCGTCGTTGAGCGTTTATTCAACTTTGCATCTCTGAATTGATTATTGCTGACCCTTTTTGCTACCATACTATAAGCCTTCCCAGCTCCACATACATCTACGTCGTGCGTTTGACTCTCCCTGGCAATCGCTCTATCCAAGCTTTTGAGAGTTTTGACTACAACGGTTGCCGATCACCGCCTGCTGCTGGGTAAGAACTGGTAAGAATTTGAGATTTGCTTGACGGATTTGTGACACCCGCCACCACCACCACTTGTTAGTAGTCTGTAGGATCATATTCTTGTGTGTTTTCTATTGCTACTAACCATGCCAGGATCACAAGCCGACGAGACTGACTGGGAGAACTTGACGAACAAGGAGCTTCATGATACGTTTCAGCAAATGATGAGTGGACAGGTGCAAGATGTGATAAACAGATTTGAAGAGGCCATGGAGAAGATAGATGGCATGGAGAAGACGTTTGAAACAAAGCTCGATAACAAGTTTGCTGAATTGCTTTCGCGTTTTCCACCACCACCACCGGCTGCTCCTGCCGCACCTCTGCAACAACAGCAACAACATCGACTACCTCCACGTCGGGAAACAGCCCTCCGCCGAGCGAGCCGTGTCCCTCTTCAGTCGGGCCAAACTGCTGGTGCTGCTGTTGATACTTCTGTGGCTCCTACTGCTGATGTGGAGGAGGATGATTATGTGGGAGATTATTAGGATGAGGTTGATCAAAATCAGAACTACGTGCTACCACCAGCACAGCAACCACCAGGTCGTCCACATGCAAATAATGGCAATGGTAGGGCTCACCCTCAGGTACGAGATCATGACCATCTCCCTAAACTAAAATTGAATATTCCACCATTTGAGGGTATATATGTTCCTGATATATATCTTACTTGGGAGTTAGAAACTAAACAACGATTTACATGTTTACAATATCCCGAGGAGAGACGTGTTCCTGCTGCTGTTTGTGCATTCACTAGTTTTGCATGTGTTTGGTGGTCTGAGCATTGTAGATTATATCCTATTCCGGCTACTTGGGCTGCTTTGAAAACTGCTATGCGTACTCGTTGGGTTCCACCATATTATCAACGTGAATTACTTCAAAAATTGCAGCGCTTAAGACAGGGAAAAAATTCTGTAGAAGAATATTATCAGGAATTACAAACTGGCATGATTAGATGTGGTATTGTTGAGGAGAATGAAGCTATGCTTGCATGTTTTATGGGTGGATTAAATAGAGAGATTCAGACGATTCTAGAGTATAAGGAGTATACTAATATCACTCGTTTATTCCATCTTGCTTGTAAAGCTGAACGTGAAGTGCAGGATCGACAGGCATTGGCGCGGACTAACTTTTCTGCAGGTTGACCTTCATCATGGACACCACGTGCATCATCTACTTCCACACGTTCTGCTACACCGGCGCCTCCGTTGGCTGCCACCTCCAACCATGATACAATAAAGCTGGCACAATCACCACTATCTGCCAAGAGCACACCTTCTGGGCCTGCAAAGAGCTCTTCTTCATCCATGGCATCAACAGGGCAAACACATGATATTATTTGTCGACGTTGCAAGGGTGGAGGTCATTATGCGAGAGAATGCCCATCTAAGCGTGTGATGATTGTTACTGAGGATGGTGGGTATGAGTCCGCTAGTGACTATGATGAGGAGACTTTGGCTCTTATTACACGTGAAGAACACGGTGGAGACGATTCTGATCATGAGACGCAATACATGGCTCCTGAAGATGCTGACAGGTATGAATGTTTAGTTGCTCAACGTGTTTTGAGTGTGCAGGTTACACAAGCTGAGCAAAATCAGAGGCATAATTTGTTCCATACAAAGGGAGTTGTGAAGGAATGTTCTGTTCGTGTGATCATCGATGGAGGGAGCTGCAATAACTTGGCTAGCATGGAGATGGTGGAGAAGCTATCTCTCACCACAAGACCACATCCACATCCTTACTACATCCAATGGTTCAACAACAGCGGCAAGGTTAAGGTAACACGTACTGTTCGTGTGCATTTTAGTATCTCTACATATGCTGATTATGTTGATTGTGATGTGGTACCTATACAAGCATGTTCCTTATTACTTGGTAGACCATGGCAATTTGATAAAAATTCTGTACACCATGGTAGAAACAATCAGTATACACTTGTTCATAAGGATAAAAATATTACTTTGCTTCCTATGACTCCTGATTCCATTTTGAAAGATGATATTAATAGAGCTAATAAAGCAAAACAGGAGACAAATAAGAGTGAAAATCAGATTGTGGAAAAAGAATTTGAGCACCAAATGAAGCCTAATAATAAACCATCTATTGTTGTTTCTGAAATTAAATTGAAAAGTGCATGTTTACTTGCCACCAAATCTGATATTGATGAGCTAGATTTTAGCAAATCTGTTTGCTATGCTTTTGTGTGCAAAGAGGCATTATTTTCATTCAAGGACATGCCTTCCTCTTTGCCCCCTGCTGTCACTAACATTTTGCAGGAGTTCGCTGACGTCTTTCCACAAGACGTGCCACCGGGATTACCACCTATTTGAGGGATTGAGCATCAAATTGACTTAATTCCCGGTGCTGCGCTACCCAACCGTGCACCATACCGTACCAATCCAGAGGAGACGAAGGAGATTATGCGTCAAGTACAAGAACTACTCGACAAAGGTTATATACGCGAATCCCTTAGTCCTTGTGCTGTTCCTATCATTTTAGTGCCGAAAAAGGATGGTACGTCGTGTATGTGCGTTGATTGTAGAGGCATTAATAATATTACTATTCGTTATCATCATCCTATTCCTAGGCTAGATGATATGCTTGATGAATTGAGTGGCTCTACAATATTCTCCAAAGTTGATTTGCGTAGTGGATACCATCAAATTCGTATGAAATTGGGTGATGAATGGAAAACAACATTTAAAACTAAGTTTGGATTATATGAGTGGTTAGTCATGCCTTTTGGGTTAACTAATGCACCTAGTACTTTCATGAGGTTAATGAACGAAGTTTTACGTGCTTTCATTGGACGATTTGTGGTAGTTTACTTTGATGACATATTGATTTATAGCAAATCTTTGGAGGAACATTTATGTGCTGTTTTTATTGCTCTACGTGATGCACGTTTGTTTGGAAACCTTGGAAAGTGCACCTTTTGCACCAACCGAGTATCTTTTCTTGGCTATGTTGTTACTCCACAGGGAATTGAAGTTGATAAAGCCAAGATTGAAGCTATTGAGAGTTGGTCGCAGCCCAAAACGGTCACACAAGTGAGGAGTTTCCTTGGCCTCGCTGGTTTCTATAGGCGTTTTGTGAGAGATTTAAGCACCATTGCTGCACCTCTCAACGAGCTTACAAAGAAGGATGTGCCTTTTGTTTGGGGTACCGCACAGGAAGAAGCCTTCACGGTATTGAAAGATAAGTTGACACATGCTCCTTTACTCCAACTTCCTAATTTCAATAAGACTTCTGAGCATGAATGTGATGCTAGTGGAATTGGATTAGGAGGTGTGTTATTACAAGATGGAAAACCTGTTGCATACTTTTCTGAAAAATTGAGTGGGCCTAGTCTGAACTATTCTACTTATGATAAGAATTATATGCTCTTGTTCGGACCTTAGAAACATGGCAACATTATTTATGGCCCAAGGAATTTGTTATACATTCTGATCATGAATCTTTGAAACACATTAAAAGTCAAGCAAAACTGAACCGTAGACATGCTAAATGGGTTGAATTCATTGAGGCTTTCCCTTATGTCATTAAACACAAGAAGGGTAAAGAAAATGTTATTGTTGATGCCTTGTCTCGTCGTTATACTATGCTTTCACAACTTGACTTCAAAATATTTGGTTTGGAGACCATCAAAGATCAATATGGTCATGATGCTGAATTTAAAGATGTATTGCAGAATTGTAAGGAAGGGAGAACTTGGAACAAGTTCATTCTTAACGATGGATTTGTGTTTCGTGCTAACAAGCTGTGCATTCCAGCTAGCTCGGTTCGTCTTTTGTTGTTGCAGGAGGCGCATGGAGGAGGATTAATGGGATACTTTGGCGTCAAGAAGACGGAGGATATACTTGCTACACATTTCTTTTGGCCAAAGATGAGACGGGATGTTGAGCGTTTTGTTGCTCGCTGCACTACATGTCAAAGAGCTAAGTCACGACTCAATCCTCATGGTTTATATATGCCTTTGCCTGTACCTAGTGTTCCTTGGGGGGATATATCTATGGACTTTGTTTTAGGTTTACCTCGAACAAAGAAGGGGAGGGATAGCATATTTGTTGTCGTGGATAGGTTCTCGAAAATGGCACACTTTATACCATGTCATAAAAGCGATGATGCTGTTAATGTTGCTGATTTGTTCTTTCATGAAATTATTCGCTTACATGGTGTGCCAAATACTATTGTTTCAGATCGTGATACTAAATTTCTTAGCCACTTTTGGAGATGTTTATGGGCTAAGTTGGGGACTAAGCTGCTTTTTAGTACTACTTGTCACCCCCAAACTGATGGACAAACTGAAGTAGTCAATAGAACATTGTCTACTATGCTTAGGGCTGTTTTGAAGAATAACAAGAAAATGTGGGAAGAATGCTTGCCTCATATTGAATTTGCTTATAATCGTTCATTGCATTCTACTACTAAGATGTGCCCTTTTGAAATTGTGTATGGTTTCCTACCTCGTGCACCTATTGATTTGTTGCCTCTTCCATCTTCAGAGAAGGTTAATTTTGATGCTAAAGAACGTTCTGAATTGATTTTAAAAATGCATGAGTTAACTAAGGAAAACATTGAGCGTACGAATGCTAAATATAAACTTGCTGGAGATAAGGGTAGAAAACATGTTGTGTTTGCGCCTGGAGATCTTGTTTGGTTACATTTGCGTAAAGATAGATTTCCTAATCTGCGCAAATCAAAGCTAATGCCACGTGCTGATGGTCCTTTTAAGGTGTTAGAGAAAATAAATGATAATGCATATAAACTTGAGCTACCTGTAGATTTTGGGGTTAGTCCCACTTTTAACATTGCAGATTTGAAGCCTTATTTGGGTGAGGAAGATGCGCTTCCGTCGAGGACGACTTCATTTCAAGAAGGGGAGGATGATGAGGACATCAATACCATTGTTACACCCACAGCCCCTACTGTTACATATAGTGGACCAATTACTAGAGCTCGCGCACGCCAATTAAATTACCAGGTACTTTCGTTTCTTGGTAATGATTCTAATGTTCATGAGATTATGATGCTGCCTAAATTGGATACATTTGTTTTGCTTACAAATGAAGGGCCTAGCTTGGAGAAGGATGAACATTGGAGCAAGAACATGCATGGAGTTGATGGCATGCGCAAGGGGATCAAGAACGGAGTTACAAGTGATGATTTCAGGACTTTGAAGCCGCCATAAGGAGTGCATGAAGCCTTGGACGAAATATATAAGATGTCACTTCATAATATTCGTCCATAGGCTATTCTAGGTGCTGCGTCACCTTATTAATGGGCCAGGCCCATGTAATTTCGAAATACTTAAGTATAGGCTATTTTTAGAGTCCGTATGTGTGGGGAAACAAGAGTTAGGGTTGGTTTCGGACCCCACCCTCAAGGGCCACGAAATTCCCCCCCTCTTCCTCCATATATACAGCCCTTAGGGCATAGTTTAGACTTTGGGTTTTGTTTAGATTAAAAGTTCGCCATAGCTGCAACTTCGCGTACTTCGTTTGTGTCCAACGACCAGACCAAGACGTCACAGAACCCCACCTTGATCAATAAAGCTTTCATCTTATATTCGCAATATCCCGATTGCATTCTCAGTTTCTTGCTTGTTCTTCGTTTGCTCGCAGGAAACAGACCCTCGTGGTTAGGTTGATCGTGCTCCGGCGTGGTCAATAACCCTCGGAAGTTGGTTTAGCGATTGCTAAGGCGCGACGTCTCGCACGTTCGTAGTCGGATCGTCAAGGTTGACTCCCACAGAAAACGATAGCCACCATCTCATCGAAACATCGGGACACCTTAGCCTCTATCATGGGACCTAGCACCAAATGATAAGACACAATAGAGGTAGAGGTCAAGTCGTTAGTGTTGAAAGTGGCCTCACATGACCCATCAACTATCTCACTCTCTCTATGTGGTGGTTCACTCACTCCCTCAAGGTAGGTGCGCTCAAACTCACATATGGTGGAGTCACTCATCTCACTTAAGAGGTGGGGGTTGTGGCTCTTCTCACATGGGAATTGTGGAAACACATCACATATGGGGCTAGTGGTGAAGTCACTCTCACTCTCAATATGGTGGCTAAAGTCACTAAAGTCATCATATGTCGCCGTGGTCGAAGGGAAAATCCCATGCTCAACCATCTCATTGTCGTCGCCATGGATGAAGGCCAAAGATGACGCATCATCACTATCACCTCCTAAGATGGAAGCACCATCCTTTCTCGTCACCATGTCGCTCGCCTCCAAAGCTTGGTCCTTGATGGTTTCCGTAGTCATAGTCGTCACCGCACCATCTTGAAAAAGAGTCAAAGTAGACTCTGCAAAGTCAATGCCACAAAGAGGGATGGCGGTGTCGAACTTGGGAGCATCTTCTTGGAGCTCATCGGGCTTGGACATCGTGGTGGTACTATCCTCATGCTCGTTCTAATGGAGCTTGGTAGTCACGAAGTGAGCTTGGGGTGGAGAAGCTTTGGCCTTAATGAGCTCTTGTGCCGCCTTGAGAGCACCAATGTAGTTGTCATCGAGGGACATGTAGTTCTCGAGGAAGATCGTCTTGGAGATGTCGTTGTGCAATCCCATGATGAAGTGGAACTTCATCGAAATGGGGTCGTCCACGCCGTCTCGTCGTAAGGCAATCTTCATCTCCTTGAAGTACTCGTCGATGGACTTGGATCCTTGGATGGTGTTCTCCAATTGGTGTAGAAGTTGTTCCATGTAGGTTGGAGGCACAAACTCTCGCCGCAAAGCTCTCTTCGTCTTGGGCCAACTCATGTCGTAGGTCTCTGAAGGTGCGTGAAGCCACCATGTGGACGCGTAGTCGTCGAAGTTCCTTGTGGCGCACTTCACTTGATCTTTGGGAGGAAGTTGATGTAGCGTGAGGTAGTCATCCATCAAACGCTCCCACTCGAGATACTCCTCGGGTTCTTGTGCGTGGTCGATGTCGAGGTCGTAGTAGCTTGTTGAAGACGCGGACTTGAGCTTGGGGAGCTTCTCTTGAGGTGCTTGTGGGCGAAGATGCCGTATATTCGTAGGCGAAGATGTCTTGAAGTCGCTTGGTGAAGATGCCAAGGGAGATGTTTAAGTCGTTGAGCGGTTGTTGGTGTTGAGCTCTTGACCTTCATGCTCGTGGTGGTGATGGTGTCGATGCCGATGTGACCTTGCCATAGATGGTAGCTTGGAAGCATGTGTACTTGAGCGTCTTCTTGAAGATGAGGAAGATCGCTTGTAGGACTTGATGAGGGCTTTGATCTCCTCCATTTGAGCTTGCATCTTGGCGTTGGTAGAGTTATTCGTGGCATCGAACTCGTTGTTGTTGTTGTAGATCGAAGGTAAAATGCCTTGCCTATCCATCACAAGACTCGAGTAGAGGTGAGTAGGAAATGAGATAAACAATACCAAGTTACCTTTTCCCAAAGTTGAGGATGTATCCCGTTTCACTCAACGTGAGATGAAAGAATAGTGGAATTGGTACCGGACTTGTTCACTCACACCTACAGACTAAAGCTTATGGAGTAGCTCGGTGAGGATAGTGGCACAAAAATTTAATGCAAAATGTTAGCAAGAGTCAATAATGTTGAAAGAGATTCACAAATTCGCAAGTGAAATAAGTCGACCAATAGCAATAATGGCACACGGAAAGGCACACACAGATAGATAAATGGGGTCGTGCAACCAAGGAATGAGCACAAAATGTGGAATCCACGGAAAATGCTCGTGTTCCACAACTCAAGAGAGACACTAGCACGATTGCTTTATAGGCGGATACGACACTTGTGTATGGCTCCCGGTGTTATGATCCAAGATGATTTCATATGCAATCACTACAAAAAAATACACTTCCGTGATGATATGTGTTTGTCACAATAGGTCGCATTTTCTGTCATGCATGTACATCCAGATAAATCGCGCGTCACGGAAGTACTTTCGTCAAGGGTGACCGACACGTGGCATCCACCGTAACGGAACACCGGTAAGCTATCGGGTCGGGTTTTGGATCCGATAACCCGTTAATAGCCCCGACCAATGGGGATTTTCCAGGTGTAAGATAATCATTGGCTGGAGGAGACACGTGTCAGGTCCGCGTTGGCACATGTGTCACTCATCCAATGGGCGAGACGCGCCTATGATATGTTGACACGTGGACCAGCCCATCAAGTTTAAATGGCCCGTCCCAACTGAAGGCCCACAAGATTTTGCGGACCATAATGGGCCGGCCTAGCTAAAGGCCCATGAGATTTTGCGGACCATAATGGGCTGGCCCAGCTAAAGGCCCACAAGATTTTGCGGGCCATAATGGGCCGGCCCAGGTAAAGGCCCACAAGATTTTTGTGTGCCATAATGGGTCGGCCCAGGTAAAGGCCCACAAGATTTTGCGGGCCATAATGGGCCAGCCCAGGTAAAGGCCCACAAGAGTTTGGTGTGCCATAATGGGTCGGCCCAGGTAAAGGCCCACAAGATTCTTGCGGATCATAATGGGCCAGCCCAGCTAAAGGCCCACGAGATTTCACCGACATTAATGGGCCGGCCCAGCTGTAGGCCCACAAGATTTTGAGGACCCTAGTAGGCCGACCCATTAACTGGATGTCATGTTTTGGGCCAAATGCTGGCCCATATTTGATCCGGTCCATTAATGGTCTGCCATGCTCCGGGCCTAATAGTGGCCCATATGAGATCCGGCCCGTTAAAAGCCTACCTAGTTCTGGTCCAAATTACGGCCTAGATCAGGTCCTGCCCTTTAAGAGGCTTTGGGCTCAATTATGGCCCATATCAGATTCAGCCCGTCAACTGGACACTATGCTTTTGGGTCCACTTGCTAAAGGCCCACTTAGTCATTCGGCCTGATATTAGTTTTGGCCTGTTAAGGGCCTGTTTAACATTTCGGCCCTATATTAATTTCGGTCTGTTAAAAGCCCGTCATATAGTTGGGCCTAACTACAGCCCGATTTGCATCCGGCCTGCTCGCAGCCGATATCTGATTGGGCCAAACAAGGACCGAGATAATTTTGAACTATTAAAAGCCCGTGATTTGATTCGCACAATCATGGGTCGGGGTTCATTTCGGGCTGCTGCCAGCCCGTGAGCTGTTCGGCATGTTTCAGGCCCAACCTACATCGTGATTGCATGACGGCCCGATTATGTACCGTAATTTTGCAGTTTGGCTGGTTTACTGCGAAGACAGGATATGTATACAGTAAAATAACTGCAGCATCGTGAATAAGAAAAAACCTAGACTATACAATAAAGAAATTACGGCATATTACATCCACTGGGCATCAAAGTTCGCCACTATGATAATAAAGCACAAGCAGACAGGAGATTACATACACTGGGCATCAAAGATCGCCCCTAGTGCAAATAAAAACGCCGACAAAATAATATACAAAACCGACAGCACTTCAATAGAGTTCAAGAAAGGTTAGCCCTGCTGGGGAGCTGCAGCGCAAGCAGCTTAGCAAGATGATGAGACTGCGCTTGTTCAACACTTATATCTTCCTCACTCTGAAAGATAAACAAGCAGACAGATGACAGGTTTTGCACATAAAAGTATCAGTGCTAACAATTCATCACATTTCTTACTGACGAATAAAGTGACACAGTTTAAAATTTCATTAACACAATATGGTATTGTTCAGGTCAAGACATGGCAGGAAATGACATTGTGAAGGAATTGGCAGCTTCACGACACCACTGGATTACAGATCAAGAACTCATAAGTATCAATGGTTAGTGTGTTGTCAATTTATACCATTTCAGATTGGCAAATAAAGAGATGGTTTAAATAATAGTAGAATGATATGACATTGTTCATAGTTAAGACATTGAAGAATATGACATTGTGTTGTAGTGGGTAGGTTCACCACACCACTGGGTTATGGATGAAGAACAGAAGCATACATGCAGTGCAACAGAAGATCACTTGCTCTGTATAGTTTAATTTACATGGTATGAAGAAGGAACTTGGTTGTACAACTGAAAACTTAAATTGAGAAAGGACAAACTTTTGTTTATGAACTACATAACAAACTTTAAACAAGCAATTTGATGCAAACACCAAAAATAAACAGCTGTTGTAGTCATGCCTAACCGAATATATACAACAAAGTTTGAAGGCTTGAGATGGACAAACTTACATTATTGGTGAAGACATGCTCTATAAAGGCCTTGTCCATGCTGATGGGGGGGGCAATTCAAGAAGTTTACCACAGAATCTTCTTCAAAAACATTGCCTTTATTCTACATTTTGTTAAGAGTAAATATAGATGTGATAATATACGAAAAAATGGAGAATATTTAAGATAAGATGAAGAGTGATGCTACATAACCAAATAGCTATAAATGTAAGTGCAGGGATATAGGCAAAAGGTACAGCCAAGAGCAATGCACAGCTAAACTTCTTCAGTACCAACCTTATGGTAAGAGTAAATATAGATCTGATGTGTAGAAAATGGAGGGCAAAGGAAAATAAGCTGCAGAGTGATGGTACATGAACAACTACCTGTCATTATAAGTACACTGATAAAGGACAGCATGTACTTACAAGAACAATGCAGAGCTAAAAAAACATTGGCATTGGATATATTCTACACTAATGTAACCAGTCATACAGATCAGATAATTTGGAGCGAACAATTGATAAGCAAGCTATCATGCATACTGCTGTCACATAATGAACCAGGTATGTATGCAAGTACAGTGATACGGGACAACAGGTACTAACAAGAGCAAAGCAGTGGGCAACATATTTGCGATATCCTGTCATTCTTGTCAAACCAGAATTCTTCTTTGAGCAGATTTCCTGCAAAAAAGATCCGTAAGGCACATGCGGAAAAGTAGAAGTTCAAATTGTCATGTGATTTCATAGACAGTACCTCATCCTGGGAACGAGACCAGTGCATAACAAGGTTTTTCCATTCAATGTCTTCTAAATTTAGCACATGAGACTTCACCGGAAATTCGTTTATAGACTTGCCATCAAAGTGTGATTTCCTCAGGTAACACCGATACTGCTGCAATGCTTCCTTGAAAAGCACAAGCAAGCTTTGCTCGTCATGACTATCCAGATTGACCCTCGCCTAGTTACAACAATGTAATGTAAATCATTGATGTGTTCAATCAGCAAAAAACAGGAAAATAATAACCATGAATAATAGCACTTACACGTAAGTGGGATAGGAAGATGTGAAAATGGTGTTTGTCTTCACAATAATCTTCCCATGATGGGAATATATGCACGTAGTCCCTAACAACATTGAAATCATTGTCTTTTAAACTGGGAATAAATGGAATGGGGTTCCAATCTGCAGGAATTGGCCGTCTCTGCAGTTGGGATAGGTCTTCGGCCGGTGGACTTGCTGTACTTTTTGCTGGAGTGGGATTTTTCTGTGGTACAGCTGGTGCTATGGCAAATGAAATCGGTATACCTTGTGCTGGAGTGCAGGTCCTGTGTGGTGGGGCTAGTGATGTGGCCAGTGAAGAATGGGTATAGTCTGCTGGAGTCGGTCCTACGTTTTGTGTCACTGGTTGTACAGCCAATATAAGTGGGATGATGTCTGATTTCTCCGGCACCAGGTGCTCCTTCAGGTTCGGCAATCACCCTCTTCCTTTTTGATGTCTGATGCACAAGAACAACATTTGAGTGGAAAAACATGGTATGATGACAGATGGAATATGTATTGATAATGGATGGGCATGGCATCTCGACATATATGATGAGTAAACTAAGCAGAGGGCGGTGCAACAAAGTAGAAGAAATGCAAGACAACATATGCAAGATACCCGCAATCAATAAAACATTGCCAAATTAGAACATGCACCTTGATGGGTGAACAGGACATGCCATCTGCCTTTGACTCCTCGAGGTTAGAATAGTCATTAGGATCATATTCTGAACAAGAATCAACAGGTGGGGAGCGTATGAGTTTCATTGCATCCAGAATGGCACTCAATGCCTTGGTGCCAATTTTGTAAGTCATTGCAGTGTTTAGCTTCAAGAGTGGACTACTGCTAGTGCAACACAAAGCAGCTACACAGATCATAGTGTAGATATAACGGGAAAACGTTAAGCATCAGAGAAAAATCAGCAAAGTGGAACTTGCTAGAATATATGTGCTAGTATTGCCGGTACGGCTAGAAAGGCTTCGGATACTAGCTCTCTTCAAGTGAAGGTGCGGTACTGTTAATATCAGTGTAACTCTCAAAGGCAACACCGCTCCCCGAATTTCCTTGCTGTTCTTATAGGATTCAAGTGGGCAGGCCACTACAAATCCTATTCCTATGTTTACAAGATCCTACGAATCAAAGAGGCTCAAAGTGTCCATCACAACCGACCGTATAGACCTCTACACTACAAATGTCCCTACTCATCTTCAGTACAAGGAACATACTGTACTACTATCATACTCCCTCCATTCCAAAATATAAGTCTTGGTAGAGATTTCCACTATGGATCACATACAGATGCATCCAGATACATTTTAGAGTGTAGATTCACTCATTTTGCTCCATATGTAGTCCATGGTGGAATCTATACAAAGACTTGTATTTAGGAACGGAGTGAGTACATATTAAAGAAGAACGGAAGAGGAACATGGTAAAGAAGAGCAAGCAGATTTTGGATAATAAAATGTTGGTTGCGCAGTGCCCACACATGATGAACCAAAGCACATTAAGAATGCAACTCCCAGCTGTCTCTCGACCATTTCAGGCGGTTGGATGAAGATCCTACGTCTCCTAACCCTTCTTCTTCCTCGTCTCTGATTCTTCCCATACAGAACACCACACGGGCCACCGGCCGGACCACCGACCCCCACCGCCTGTGTTCCTCCGCCACCCCCACCCCCGCCCCAACCCCCACCCGCGTCGAGTTTTCTTCGTTCGGCGAGGCCCCACAACCACACGAGCCCCTTCGATCACACCGGCGAACTCCGGCGAGCTCTTGAAAATCGACTGACCCAATTTTGAAATTTAGTCTACTGTGATTTAACTAGTGTGGAATATAAAAGGGGAAGACCATAAGCATTGGGAGTATAGTGTTGAGCGTGCCATGGCGGATCTGAAGGTGCAAACCAGACAAAGGCAACTTCGCAACCAAGACAAGAAATCAGAGTAAAGCAGTGGCGATCTATTTTCTTACTACGATAAATAAGTTGAGCAGATACGAAAGAGTACCGCCTCTGGTGCGGCGCCGTGTACACATCTGCTGAGAATTTGATGGTGCTGCGGTAGCGATGGCTGTCGGTGGCGTGGAAGCAAATCTAGAAGGGTAGACGGTGGCGGCGGGGCGTGGTGGATGAGACGGTCGTAGGAGCGGCGCCGACAAGGCGGACGACGGCGGGGATGAAGCGAGAGGACGGGATGCAAGGATCCCGGTCCGAAGCCGTGGATGAGAGAGGTCGATCTCTTGTAATGGACGGCGGCGTCGGGGTATCAGATCCGGCATGGTGGAGGAGGACGGCGGTGGATGGGGTGGTGGACGGTGGTGGACGGAGGAGGGTGGGGTGGAGAGGGTGTTTTGGCGCCCACGGAGTACGAATGGGTAAAAGGGAGGTAGAGAGGAAGGGTGGAACCATGTATTCAGGGCGCACTTTTCTCAAATGCGAGGAAATTTACAAACTTAGCCCCCGTTTCAAATTTCTACTACATCACAACAACATTAGTCGGTTGGGGATAGGACGGTAATCTCGCATACACCGAATATTTGCTGACGTGAGTTTGTTTTTGGCGCCCACCATGTATGAATATGAATTGGGGAGGGAGTCGATTTCGGCCAAGGACACATTGTGTTTTGGCGCCCACCGTGTATGAATCCGGGTGAGAGGCGGTTACGTCACGTTTGGGTGAAATTACAAACCTACCCCTATCGAAACATATAGAAATCCAGCAGATAGGCTTTGCGTGGCAGGGATAGGCAGTAGTGATTTCCATCTCGCAGATTTTGGTTTCGGGCGGTTACTGCGACTTTCCCCGCTTCGTTCAAATTTTGCAGAGTGCATGTTTACCATGCCAACTCAATTCGAATCCCGTTTGTATTCTATTTTTTTCGGGTGGTATCCATTTTCAATTGGAATAACATTCTATATACATCATTTTTTATATATACTTTCAAAAGCACAACAAAGAATTCTGCTCCTTATATGTATAATATAATTTACAAATACAACGATCTCGAAATCTTAAGGTTGAATTCCAAAAAAATTTAACCAAATTATGTTCTACTAAAATGTATGGATCAGTGATATCTATATATTAAATAACATAGATGTGCGTGAATTCATATGAGTATGCATGTTTGATAGATCAATTTTGGTTCGAGTATGGATTACATGTATCATCATCTCGAATTCAAATATTTGAATCCCTTTTTTGTTCACTCCTTTCTGTAAGTGCATCTGGTGCCACCCCTAGTTGGTTTTGGAGTATTGACGACAAACCTAGTTGAAGGACTAATGTGTTTGTGAGAATTGCAAGATAACACAGGTAGAAGTCCCTCATTGATTCGGTTTTCCTACCAGAGGTGACCCCTAAAAATGTATGAAGACATTGAAGTCAAAGGTGGTATGTGAAGACATTCACATTGAAGACTATGACAAGAGAAGACATCGCGTGAAGACTATGGAGCGCGAAGACTTAGCAGTTTCGTCGTTCTTTGTTTTTCTTTGTTGTGTCATAGGAACCACCATACTATTAAGTGGGGTCCAAGAGAACCAGTCAGAATGACTGAAGTGATGCTTAACCAAAATCCTATGTCTTCGAGTGAAGACTATGAGAGCAAATCTTGTCCAGAGTTGGATAAGTCAGCTTTGCTTGTAGCCCAAGTAAAGTTGCCGTGTGTGTTTGAAATCTGACCGTTGGAACACGTGTCAGTTCCTTAGTGACCCAGGGTCATTTCGGACAAATCAGGTCGGGTTGCCTAGTGGCTATAAATAGCCCACCCCCTACAACCATAAATGGTCGGCTGCTCAGAGTTAGAGTACGACTTTTGTCGTTTGAGAGCAACCCACCTCGAAGCCTTTGAGAGAGAATTCCTTGCGAGGATAAAGCCCTAAACACCCAGAGCCAAAGAGTGTTAGGCATCACTTAAGTCTTCCTATCTGTGTTATTTGAAGACTTATTACACTTGAGGACTGTGAATCCTCCAGCCGGTTAGGCGTCGCATTCTGAGCATCCAAGAGTCATTGTGGATCGCCGGTGAACAAAGTCTGTGAAGGTTTGGAAGTCTACCTTGAAGACTTACCAGAGTGATTGGGGCGAGGACTGGGTGTCCTTAGCTCAAGGGGAATAAGGTGAAGACGAGGTCTTCTGAGTTGAATCTCAGCCTCCCTAACCAGACGTATAGTTGTCACAGCAACTGGAACTGGTCCAACAAATCATTGTCTTCGACGAGTCACTGGTTTCATCCTTCCCTTCCCTTTATTTACTGTTGGTCCTGGTGAAGTCATTATATGATTGCATTATCTTCTGTCTTCACTGAGTGACTGCTTGTTCTGATTGGCTTCACAATATCTTCCTACCTGATCCTTATTGCCTAGCTGCTATAGTCATTGCGCTTTCACTTAATTGAATACTTGACTATGGTTTGCCTAGTGTAGTCTACCTTCCGCTGCATGGTAATAGGTTTATTTCTATCGGTTGTCTCCGAAACTTCCATGTTTTGAAGACTTTCATAAAAATCGCCTATTCACCCCCCCTCTAGTCGATCGCTAGGACTTTCAATTGGTATCAGAGCAAGGTACTCCCTTATTCTGTGTGATTCGGTTTAACCACCTGGAGTTTTAGCTATGTCGACTGCAGGGATAATTAAGGTCTCCGCTGCTTGCCCCGTCTTCGATGGAAATAAATATCCCTACTGGAAGAATAAGATGCGCATGCATCTTGAAGCCATTGATGTCGACCTATGGTATGTCGTCAAGAATGGCATTCCCAAGGCTGGTGAAGGTGTCACCGCTGCTGATGTCAAGAAGTTCGTTCAACTGGACTCCACTGCCAAGAACATCATCTGTGGTCATCTGACCAAAGGACAGTATGGCCGCGTGAGTGCTTTGGAAACATCTAAGCTGGTCTGGGATTGGCTCTCCAAGGTCAATGAAGGCGTCTCAACCCAGAGAGATCAGAGAATCAGTGTTCTTTGCAACCTCTTCAACCGCTTCAAGAGAAATGACAATGAGAACGTCCAGCTCACGTTTGATCGACTCACTGACATCACTAATGAGCTTCAAGCTCTCGGCGCCACTGAGATCACCAAGCATGAAGTCGTCAAGACACTCCTGAGATCACTTAACAGCTCATTTGACACCCTAGCCCTGATGATTCAAGAACATCCTGATTTCAAGACACTCGATCCGTCTGACATACTTGAGAGGCTCAACACACATGAGTTTCAGCTTTTTGAGAAAAGAGGCATCTATGGTCCCAACTATGGGCGAACTCGTGCCTTGAAGGCAAAAGCTGTCTCCTCATCTGAAGAAGAATCTGACAGCAGTTCTGATGATCCCGAAGACATTGGAAAGGAACTTGCTATGCTTGTGAAGAAGTTCCAAAAATTCACCAAGAAGAAAGGCTTCAGAAAGTCTTCACGATCAAGCTCAAGAAATGATGAAGCTTCTGCTCATGACTACAAGAAGAGAACATGCCACAAGTGCAAGAAACCTGGCCACTACATCTCTGAGTGTCCGCAGTGGGACAATGAGAACAAGAAGAGGAAGAAGAGCAAAGAATATGACTCTGATGACAAGAAGAAGAAGAAATACTCAATGTCTTCTTCCAAGTCTTCCTCAAAGTCTTCATCACACAAGAAGAGCTCATCTGGCAAGGCACGTGCGTTTTTTGGCAAGGAAATGGATTCATAGGAGGAGTCCGCTTCTGAGGAGGCGGAGGTGGAGTCTGAGGAGGAGTCCGATTCTGGCGTTGCGAGTCTGGCTACAGCATACGTTGCCAAGTCCATCCTCAACACTGAAGACAATGACTTCATCACCGACACCGATACAAATGTGCCGGGGTTGCTGATCCACGGGCACCTATGGGACCGGCGGACCGAGTCCCTTTTGGTTCGGCGGGGGCGGAGGTCGTGCAAAGAGCAGATCGAGGCGGAGCACGCGAGCGATTTACCCAGGTTCGGGCCGCACGGATGCGTAAAACCCTACTCCTGCTTTGTGGTGTTGTATTGATTTCTAGCTCGGGAGCGCGGAGAGCTACAGTACACTCCAGCAGCTAGCAAGGCCGAGCGTGAGTGGACGAACTGGCTGAACCCCCTCCCTCGTTGTACTCGAGCCTCCTTTTATATGCTCAAGGGGTTACCGACATAACAACGGGGGGCAAAAATGTAAAAGTGGTGGTTGGTACAGCTACCTGTACAGTGTTATCATACCTAACCTTGGCGGCAGGGGACAAGGGCATTAATTGCCCGTCTGTGTCGCCTAAACAGTACCAAAATGGACCGCTAGGGACGCCACCGTTTGCCATGATGGTTATCTTGTCAGCGCCTGCTCGCCACCTTGCGCCCCTAGCTGCACGGCCTCCTGCCACGTGCGCTTGGGAGGGCGCCAGAGCGACGCGTTGGCAGGTGTGCTGGAGCGCGGGCACGAAGTGGGGGTTTCCCGCGGCAAGCTCCTTGCCGCGGTCGCCGCCTTGTCGTATCCGGGAGCTTGTCGCTCACCGGGCCTTGCCGGGACGCGCGGCGCGTCGCGGCAAGCTTTCTTGGTATGCCTTGAGTGGCCTTCCCGGCAAGCTCCTCTTGCCGGGGTCTTGTCTTCTTCCCGGCAAGCTCCTCTTGCCGGGGCCTTGGTTGGCCTTCCCGGCAAGCTCCTCTTGCCGGGGCCTTGGTTTGAGTACTTTGTTCTTGAATGGTCTTCAAAGTAGCCGCGGAGGGTCTCGGCGGTCACCCGGCGAGCCTTGCCGCGGGGAGGTGCGACTTCCCGTGCACAAGTTCGGGGTACTAGGGTACCCCTACTCTAGTACACCGACAGGAGCCCCCGGGCCTGAGCCAGACACGGTGCCGAGCGCTGTTGGGCCAGGCCCAAAACAGTGCACGGGCACGCGCGGCCTAGGTCACGCCGCATCTTATTCCGCACCCACTGCGCCCTCCCCGAACGGCACGCGTCGAATGCGGCATCGTGGGAGAGGTCGTGGGTGGTTATTTTATTCGGAAATGCGGAACGTCCGCCCCCTCCCCGTTTATAAGCAGGGGAAGCAGGGGCAGTTGGGCCACTCGCCCGTTGCCGTTCCCAATTCTCAGAAATCTCCGCCGCTCCCTTGCCTCCCCAAAGTGAGAGGAAGAGAGAGAGAGCAGCGCTCCGTCCCCCATCGCCGCTAGCACCACCCGCGCCGTCGACCTCCTCCACTACTTCCGCCAAGGCTCCAAAAGCCGACAAGGGGAAGGCCGTGAAGTCGACCGAGGCGCATCGGCTCGCGGCGCTGCGGAAGGAGCGGGCAGTTTTCCCCCCAAAGCTTGACGCGAAGAAGCTGAGGGAGAGGTACTACCTCTTCTGGTCGGCAGAGACGCGCGCACATCCGCGCACAAAGGTACTCCCCGCCATTGCTTGGAAGAAGGCTCCAAACGGATACCCCTTCTTCGCTCTGTTCTTCTACTGCGGGCTCTGCCCGCCTTTCTCTGATTTCTTTTGCGACATCATGAACACCTATGGATTCCATCTCCTTGACTTCACTCCCAACGCCGTCCTGACAATGGCAGTTTTCGCACACCTTTGCGAAAACTTTGTCGGAGTCCTTCCCAACGTAGCCCTCTTCCGGCACTTCTTCATACCCCGAGTAGAAAGGGGAGAGCCTCTATCCGGCGGGATTGCCTGGATCTCAAGGTCCGGCATGAAGGAGACCTATCTGGATGGAGAGTTCCGCGACAAGTGGGAGGAGTGGAGAGCGGATTGGTGCTGGATTGACGAAGAGGATCCGCAGACATTCACCTCCCAGCGCAAAGCCCTAGTAGCACGCGGCGGCGATTGGAGTGACATGGCCCCGGAGGACGCTAGGCTAAAGATTGCCGTTACCAGGATCCTGCGCCTGAGGTTTGCCGGGCTTACTGTTGGCGCTGTTGGCGCAGACTTCCTTCGCCGCCGCATCGCCCCCCTGCAGGAACGGGGGAGGCCCACTTGGGAGTTCAAGAACGCGGCAGACATCATGAGGCTGCGGCCAGGCCTCAATTACAACTTCACAGTCCTGGAGCTCGATGCGATGCTGCAGGAGCTGTTCAGATATGACCCCCAGCATCCCGAGGTGTTCAGGTTGCCGGGGGGCGTCATGCCTTTGTGCAACAATTCCGAGTTCGACCGCATCCGCGCAATGATGCCGGAGTGCGACTCGCATGGAATTGTGCCAACTTGGCAGGAACCCGCCGACGAGGTCGTGCAGCAGTTCTTCGACGACCTAGTGGAAGTGCCAATCCGTCTCGACGAGAAGGACGGCCTCACCCGCGACACCACGGATGCGGAGTTGGCGCTCATCGCCACCAGGATGGAGGAGGCAGCGGCAGCCACAGCCGCGGGCGAGTTCAGTTTTACTGTGGAGGAGGCTGATGCAGCGGAAGCGGCAAGCCATGCCGAGCGAGGGGACGCCGCCGGCAAGAAGGAGCTTGTCAGGCGTGACGCCGAGCCGAGCGAGCCCGCCAGGGACACGAGCGGCTCATTGGAAATCAACTCTTCTTCCTCCTCGCCTTCAGGCAGCTTGCCGCAAGCAGGGCCTCCACCCCCGCCAAGAAGGCGTCTCCGCAAGGCTTGTGATGTGGCGGAGCGGCAGGCGGGCTGACAGTCGCCACGCCGCGTGACACGCTCGACCACGGCAGACACCGCTGCCGCGGGAGCGCCTCATGCTACGACGGCAACTGGAGCGGAGTCTAGCCGGACCACCGCTTCAGTCCCTGCCGCTACTCGCGCCGTGCCAACAGCCGGAGTGGGGTCGTCTCAGGCCGCCGCCACTGCTCCTTCCAAGCGGCCAAGGGAAGCTTCTCCTCCGCCTCCTTGCGCCGGGCGCACGCCGGGCTTCGACTTCTCCGCGTTAAGCTCCGACGAGGAAGAGGAAGAAGAGTAAGCTTCTCTTGTTGTACTTGCATTTCTTCAACTCTTGCTATTGGTCTTGTATCTCATTTGCTTTGCTCTGAATTTGTTCCTTCTTAGGACTCTGGCCCAGAGAGCGGCAAAGAGAGCCAAGGCCCCGGTGATCGTTGTCGAGGACCAGCCCACTGCGACAGCAGGTGGCGCGCCCGAGACAAGCTTGCCGGACCTGGCGACTTTCCTCCATGGAAGCCCCCAGCGTAAGTGTGCGAATTATTTTCCGCGGCGAGGTGCGCATGGGTACTTGTCTTTGCTGATATCTGCTTGTTGACTTGTGTAGGGGCCGAGCAGCCCCACCAGGAGCCAGGGGAGAATCCCCCGACAAGGGAGAATTCTCCGGCAAGGGAAGGCTCTCCGTTAAGGGAGAGGTCCCCGGCAAGGGAGGGATCTTCGGCAAGGGAGTAGTCTCCGGCAGGGGAGGGTTCTCCGGCGAGGGACAACGCCAGTAGCCCCCCGACGGCGGAGACCACGACTGCAGGTACTCCTCTCGCTTCGAAACTTCCCTTGGGTTCTTCTCTTGGTCTTCTTGAGTTTTTGCTGGATTTTGCTTGACTCTTCCCCCTTTTCCCGGTCAACAGATCCACCTGCTGCGGAGCAGATGGAAGCCGAGGTCGCCGCTGACGAGGCAACCGGTGGTGGCGGTGCCGCCGGCGCAGAGGTTGCCAAGGCAGACGCCGCGGCAACTGGCGAGGGGTCCGGCGATCGTACTGACGGCCCTGAGGCCGCAGGAGCGCCAGGCGCTACTCCGACCACCGATCCGTCCGCCGCTGCCGCAGCGCCAGGCTCCGGAGAGCCCCAGCCAGGCGTCTACTTGAAGGCCGGCGACGACGTCTTCATCAATCTTCCCTGGGCATCAAGCTCCAGAGCGCCGGTCGAGGGGGAGGTCCTCGACGGAGAAGTGCTCGCCTCCGCGGGGCTGAAGCTGGTCGACGCGCCAAGCAGCAGCAGCAACGAGCCCGAAGAAGAGCGGCTGCTGCGCAGGTTGATGTCGCTCTACCGCACGCGACAAGCCAAGCTGGAGTCCCGCGAGGCACTTGTCGTGAAGGCAGGGGCAGACATTGAAAAGCGCGCGGAAGAGCTCGGGGGTTCCCACCGGGAGGCCCTCCGATCCCTGGCGGAGGAACGTGAGCGGCTCGTCGAAGCGCAGAAGGCCTTTCTCCTCGAGAAGGCCGACGCCGAAGAGCGCCAGCGACTTGCCGCTGTGAAGCTAGCCGCGGAGCAGGGCGAGCTGGCGCAGCGGAAAATCAATCTCGACGCCCACGAGGAGGAGCTTGCCTTGCGCGAGGAGAAGCTTGGCGGAGCCCTCAAGCAAGCGGAGGACGCTGCCGCCGCCGCTGAGGCCGCCAAGGAGGAGTTGAAGACGAAGGTGGCGCGACTAGAGGCCAATCTCTTCGAGAAGGGCAAGGAGCTCAGCGCCGCCAAGGTCTCCAACGTGGATCTTGAGTTGAAGCTAACCACTTTGACCAAGACTCTGGACAGCGCCAAGAAGCGGGAGGCGGCCTTGAAGGAGGAAATCAAGGCCGACAAGGCGCTACTGGAGAGCGCTGCCACCGCCCAGAACGCCTTCAGGGAGACCGTGACGCACTGGACGGAGAGCCTTGTGAACGCCGCCACGGACATCGACAAGGAGCTGGCGCAACTGGGGGTGGAGGATTTCGGGTATTCCATCGACGACAACCTCCAACCCAGCGCCAAGCTCGTCCTGTTCTTCAAGGGCGTGGCGACGGCCCTTCAGCGACTCCGAGAGAGTATCCCCAAGCAACTAGCTGACGAGTCGTGCGAGATCTGCGCAGGAGCCCTCGAGAAAGTGTTGATGAAGGTGGCCTTTCGCAATCCGGGCCTCTGCCTCACGAACATCCTCAGGTCCTTGCCGCCAGAAGCTGATCTGGAGGAGCTCAAGGCCCTTGTCGCACCCATTGTGGACAAGGTGAGCGGGATCAAGCGGGTCGAGGGCGATCGCGTAGATTAGGCCGCTCATTTCTTCTTTTCTTGTCGCTGTTTACCTCGTCATGAAAACAATTCATCAGAGCTGCGACAAGTTACTTTTGCAATATAGCTTGATTCTGGGTAGCCATTGCCATGTTATTCCCTCTACTTGACCCTTTGCTTTGTATGCTTTTACCCTACGCTTTCAGGGAACTTGCCGGTGCAGGCACCTGAGCCGCGAGCGCTGAGTGCGGAACGTCAGCAGCCTGCTGGCGGTGCCGCTACCGGCAGGAAACCTTGTCGCAACTAGTTACAGCTCACTTAAGTTGCTGAGCGGACTCGAAGCAAAGTAAGGGCGCGGCTAGTTAAGCAACTAGTCGCAGCTCACTCACGTTGTTGAGCAGGCTCAAAACAAGGTAAGGGCGCGGCCAGCTAAGCAACTAGTCGCAGCTCGCTTAGGTTGTTGAGCGAGCTCGAAACAACGTGAGGGCGCAGCCAGCTACGAGTTGGCTCCTCCGCGCACAGGTTTTGCATACAAAGCGCAGTCGTTCAAGGGAGATAACTTAAAATTTAAAAAATTTGATCGCTCAAACTTTAGCAACTTATCTTATCTGTTGTCTGCTTCCCGGCAAGGCGAAATTCTTGAACGACGCCTGGTCCTTACCCTTTTCTTCTCCTTTCCCCCCGGCAAACTTGTGCGCGAGGAAGCCTTCCTTTCCTTGTGAAAAAGAAAGAAGAGAAAATACAGATATGGAGCCTTATGGCTCGTTATCGCTTACCGTGGAGCAGGTGCTGCACAAAGTGTCAGATCATATATGCCAGAAAATGGAAAGCATAAAATTGACAAAATGCGCGGAGCACGTGAGCTTTACTTATGCACGGGATCTGCGCCCGGCTCTGTACAAAGGATCACATGCAACGGCGGCAAGACTTTGTACAAAAGGGTGGTTGCCGGACGGGGTCCGGCAACCGCACCTTATGGGTAAAACTTACGAAGAGGCTCGATGTTCCAGGAGTTGCTCACCGGAATGCCATCTTCGGTCTCAAGGCGGACAGCGCCGGGCCTAGCGACTCGTTTCACCCGGTAAGGGCTTTCCCACTTCGGCGTCAACTTGTCGGAATTCTTGGCGGAATGAACGCGCCGAAGAACAAGGTCGCCTTCCTCACGTTACTCCCTTTACTTGATTCCTTCCTTTGTATGTTCTTGCCCTACGCTTTTAGGGAACTTGCCGGTGCAGGCACCCGAGCCGCGAGCGCTGAGTGCGGAACATCAGCAGCCTGCTGGCGGTGCCGCTACCGGCAAGAAACCTTGTCGCAGCTAGTTGCAGCTCACTTAAGTTGCTGAGCGGACTCGAAGCAAAGTAAGGGCGCGGCTAGTTAAGCAACTAGTCGCAGCTCACTCACGTTGTTGAGCAGGCTTGAAACAAGGTAAGGGCGCGGCCAGCTAAGCAATTAGTCGCAGCTCACTTAGGTTGTTGAGCGAGCTCGAAACAACGTGAGGGCGCAGCCAGCTACGAGTTGGTTCCTCCGCGCATAGGTTTTACATACAAAGCGTGGTCGTTCAAGGGAGATAACATCAATTTTTTTTAAAAAAACTGATTGCTCAAACTTTGGCAACTTATCTCCCTTGCTCGTCAGCAGGTTGACGTGCATGGCGGTCCAGAGCGCTCCGAGATCCACCATCTCGATCTTGATCTAGCGAGCGCATGGTACCGTGAGTACCATGACGCTGCCGGTCCCGCGCCTCCTGAGATGGGCGCGGTGCATGCACGGACGCCGAGGTCTTGGAGTGTGCCCGGTCATCGTGGGAGCCGGCTACGCCGCCGGTGGGCAGCGCAGCCTTGCCCTGGGGCCGGGCAGCACCGTGAGTCCCCTCGTCGACGCGTGCCCTTCCGCCGGTGCCTGCCCCACCAACCGTTTGCTTCGGCGGTGGCTGGCTCGGCGCGGACGGAGCGGCGGCCTCCGAGACTTTCTTCTTCGGCGGCATGTTGATGAAGATGATGAAGATCTGGCTCGCAAGAACGCCGGATCTGGCGTTGATGAAGATGAAGAAGATCTAGCTCGCGAGAACGCCGGATCTGGTGTTGGTGAAGATGAAGAAGATCTAGCTCGCGAGAACGCCGGATCTGGTTCACACGACTTCGACGCCCCTACCTGGCGCGCTGGGGATGCCGGGGTTGCTGATCCACGGGCACCTATGGGACCGGCGGACCGAGTCCCTTTTGGTTCGGCGGGGGCGGAGGTCGCGCAAAGAGCAGATCAAGGCGGAGCACGCGAGCGATTTACCCAGGTTCGGGCCGCACGGATGCGTAAAACCCTACTCCTGCTTTGTGGTGTTGTATTGATTTCTAGCTCGGGAGCACGGAGAGCTACAGTACACTCCAGCAGCTAGCAAGGCCGAGCGTGAGTGGACGAACTGGCTGAACCCCCTCCCTCGTTGTACTCGGGCCTCCTTTTATATGCTCAAGGGGTTACCGACATAACAACGGGGGGCAAAAATGTAAAAGTGGTGGTTGGTACAGCTACCTGTACAGTGTTATCATACCTAACCCTGGCGGCAGGGGACAAGGGCATTAATTGCCCGTCTGTGTCGCCTAAACAGTACCGAAATGGACCGCTAGGGACGCCACCGTTTGCCACGACGGTTATCTTGTCAGCGCCTGCTCGCCACCTTGCGCCCCTAGCTGCACGGCCTCCTGCCACGTGCGCTTGGGAGGGCCCCAGAGCGACGCGTTGGCAGGTGTGCTGGAGCACGGGCACGAAGTGGGGGTTTCCCGCGGCAAGCTCCTTGCCGCGGTCACCGCCTTGTCGTATCCGGGAGCTTGTCGCTCACCGGGCCTTGCCGGGACGCGCGGCGCGTCGCGGCAAGCTTTCTTGGTATGCCTTGAGTGGCCTTCCCGGCAAGCTCGTCTTGCCGGGGTCTTGTCTTCTTCCCGGCAAGCTCCTCTTGCCGGGGCCTTGGTTGGCCTTCCCGGCAAGCTCCTCTTGCCGGGGCCTTGGTTTGAGTACCTTGTTCTTGAATGGTCTTCAAAGTAGCCGCGGAGGGTCTCGGCGGTCACCCGGCGAGCCTTGCCGCGGGGTGCTGCGACTGCCCGTGCACAAGTTCGGGGTACTAGGGTACCCCTACTCTAGTACACCGACAAAATGACAAGGACTACTCCGCTCCTACCTACTGCTTCATGGCACGCGGTGCCAAGGTAAACACACGCACTGCTCACTATCAAACTTCTAGTGAAGATGACTCTGATTGTGGTTCCAAACCCAGCTACAAAACACTTGCTAAAATTGCAACTGAACAACAGAAAGCTATGGAACATATTAAAAACTGTTAGACAAAAGCGATGATCTGTTAGACGCTGAAATGACTCGATCTCAGTCCTTAATTGAAGACATAAAAAATCTTCACGTTAAGTATGAAGAACTTGAAAGTCGTCATGAAACGCTCTCAACAACTCATGAAAAGCTTTCCTATGATTATCTTCAAACGAAGCAAGATCTTGAGAAATTGAGAGCGGCTCATGAAGATCTTCAAAAGGAAAACGAGTCACTTCACGCCGAACAGATCAGTTCCGCTCAGGAAGGATTTGAACCACCATGTCTTAAATGCATTGAGGGTGATAACGCTACTTCTGTTCTACTCCTGCTACTGTTGCAATATCTTCAACTGTTGATGTGGTAACTAACCCCTCTGCTGAGGATACCACTGCTATTGCTGATGAGAATGCTAGGTTGAAGACATTGCTTGAAACAGGGATGTACAAAAGTCTCAAAGGGCATCAGACACTATGTGATGTCCTCAAAAGGCAGATCCTGAACCGAAACCCTAGGAAAGAGGGTGTTGGGTTCGAAAGGAAAATGAATGCTGATGGCTCTTACTGGAAAACTGAGCAGTACCCCAAAACCACATGGGTTGCTGCAAAGGAACCTTCAGCGGATCCATCCACCCTATCTGGCTTCACTTGTGCTAATCCCATTGTTATTGATGAATCCTTTGATGCAAACTATAAAATGTTTAAGAATCAGAATGGTGAAGTGTTTGCCAGGTATATTGGTACTAACTGCAGGAATGGACCGCCTATGAAGAAGATCTGGGTGCCGAAAAGGTGTTTGGAGAATCTTCCTTTGAATGTCATCATGACACCACAGGTGAAGAAGACAAACCCCAGACCACAGGCTTCATACGGTCCAAAGGCTTCATACAGACAGAGGACTCACCTGAGTCGCACTAACGCAAATGTTTTGCAGGGAAACTATACTCAGGCCTGTGAATATGAGCGCGTTTCATCAAACCGCCATGTTCATAAGACCAAGAACTATTCTGCTTATTCTTATGAGTACTATTGTCCACCTGCAAGACTTTTTGCTAGGGCTTCAAAGCCAAAGTTCTCAGATGCTGCACTTAGACTCATTGCTTCAAAGTCACCCTTGAAGATGTGGGTGGCTAAGAAAGCTTAACTCTCTTTTGCAGGGAAAGGTCTCCAGCCGAAAACCAAAATCGTCTGACGCTATTGCTGGGGACCTTAAACATCTTGTAGGGCGCAAGATCAAATGCCCAAATGGTCTTATTATGTACTTTGTTCCTGAATCGCTTGCTACTCACCCTATCAGTCCAAATCTCGATCTAAGCTTTCATAATCCACTGGTTCGTCAAATGTTTTTGCTTCACAATTCTCTTCGTGAAGCCTATCCCCCTAACTACACTGTAGGGTACGACACCAGCTGCTTCAGAATGGATTATTGATAGTGGGTGTACCAATCACATGACTGGCAAGCGAAGCCTTCTTATGGACTCAACACTACATCCATCTAACAAAAGTCACATCACATTTGCTGACACTAGTAAAAGCAAGGTATTGGGTCTAGGTAGAGTTGCAATATCAAAGGATCAACACATGGATAAAGTCATGCTTGTTGAATCCCTTGGTTTCAACTTAATGTCTGTTTCAATGCTTTGCGATTTAAACATGATTGTGATGTTTGGAAAATATTGTTGCCTTGTACTAATGGAATCTGACAAGTCTCTAGTGTTTGAAGGGTATCGGAAAGATGATTTGTACATGGTAGATTTCTCAGCAGGACCACAACTTATCGTATGTCTTCTAACAAAAGCTTCTGAATGCTGGCTCTGGCATCAGAGGCTAGGACATGCTGGCATGAGGAACCTCCACACCCTTGCAAGGAAGAAGCATGTCATAGGCATCGAGGGCGTCAAGTTCAAGAAGGATCACTTATGCGATGCCTGTGAAGCAGGGAAGATGACGAGGGCCAAGCATCCCTCGAAGACAATCATGACAACGACTCAACCCTTCGAACTGCTCCACATGGATCTTTTTGGTCCCACTCATTACTCAACTCTTACTACTACTGCCTGTCTCTATGTCTTTGTCATTGTTGATGATTATTCAAGATATACTTGGGTGCATATAATCCTCTACAAGACTGAAGTGCAGGATGTCTTCAGACGCTTCGCCAATCGAGCCATGAACAACTATGGCGTCAAGATCAAGCACATCAGAAGTGATAACGGCACTGAATTCAAGAACACCGGTCTAGACACTTATCTTGATACTTTGGGCATTACACATGAATTCTCAGCTCCGTACACACCACAGCAGAATGGCATCGTGGAACGCAAGAACAGAACAGTTATTGAGATGGCCCAGACGATGCTTGATGAATACAAGACTCCAAGAAAGTTCTGGCCTGAAGCCATTGATACTGCATGCCATATCATTAACTGTGTTTATCTTCACAAGCTTCTGAACAAGACATCCTATGAGTTCCTTACTAGCAAGAAGCCAAATGTTAGTTACTTCAGAGTGTTTGGTGCCAGGTGCTGGATCAAGGATCCACATCACACTTCAAAATTTGCACCAAAAGCACATGAAGGTTTTATGCTTGGATATGGAAAGGATTCGCACTCCTACAGAGTCTTCAACCTCTTTCATTATAAAGTGGTTGAAACAGTGGATGTGCGGTTCGATGAGACTAACGGCTCACAAAGAGAGCACCTACCAAATGTGTTAGATGAAGTTCCATCCAGTGAATCAATCAAACTTATGGGAACTGGAGAAATCATACCTTCTGAAGCTCAGCCTGAAGAGGAACTTATCATCTCCACACCTGATCAACCTGAAGACAATGATCAGCCTGAAGACAATCCTTCTAACGATGACAATGATCAGCAAGAGCAAAATCTTCGTCCTGTACATCCTCGTGTCACAAATGAAGTATAGATTGAGAGAATAATTGATAGCATCAATGCACCAGGTCCACTCACTCGTTCAAGGGCAACACAGCTAGCAAATTTCTGTGGGCACTTCGCATTTGTCTCAATATCTGAACCCAAGAAAGTTGAAGAAGCCTTCTTGGAACCTGAATGGATTCAAGCTATGCAAGAAGAGCTTCAACAGTTTGAGCTGAATAATGTATGGGAACTGGTTAAGCGTCCTGATCCTCGCAAGCACAATATAATAGGCACCAAATGGATATATCGCAACAAGCAAGATGAGCATGGTCAAGTTGTCAGAAACAAAGCTCGTCTCGTTTCTCAAGGGTACACTCAAGTTGAAGGGATTGACTTCGATGAAACATTTGCTCCTGTGGCTAGACTTGAAGCCATACGCATACTGCTGGCCTATGCAAATCATCATAACATTCTTCTGTATCAAATGGATGTGAAGAGCGCCTTTCTCAATGGCAAGATTGAAGAAGTGTATGTTGCACAACCGCCTGGCTTTGAAGATCCAAAACATCCTGACATGGTGTACAAGCTCAACAAGGAACTGTACGGCCTCAAACAAGCCCCTCGGGCTTGGTATGACACACTCAAATACTTCCTGAAGAGCAAAGGCTTCAAACCTGGTTCACTGGATCCCACTCTCTTCACTAAGACATATGATGGTGAACTGTTTGTGTGCCAAATATATGTGGATGACATTATCTCCGGCTGCACTAACCAGAAATACACTGAAGAGTTTGGATATATGATGCAAGAGCAATATCAGATGTCCATGATGGGTGAGCTGAAGTTCTTCCTTGGTCTTCAAATACGACAGCAACGCAACGACATCTTCATATCTCAAGAGAAATACCTCAAAGATTGCATGAAGAAGTTTGGAATGCAAGACTGCAAAGGCTACACGACGCCAATGCCAGCTAAACACCATCTGGGTCCCGACGACAATGGTAAAGAGTTCGATCAAAAGGTATACCACTCCATGATTGGTTCTTTGCTTTATTTATGTGCATCTAGGCCAGATATCATGCTTAGTGTTTGCATGTGTGCCCGATTCCAAGCGGCACCAAAGGAATCGCATCACTTAGCTGTGAAGCGAATTCTTCGATATCTGGCTCACACCCCAACATTAGGATTATGGTATCCAAAGGGCTCAGAGTTTGATCTGGTTGGATTCTCGGATGCTGATTATGCTGGTGACAAAGTGGACCGCAAGTCTACATCAGGCACATGTGATTTTCTTGGACGATCACTTGTATGTTGGTCTTCAAAGAAGCAGAACTGTGTATCTCTCTCCACTGCTGAATCTGAATACATTGTTGCTGGATCTTGTTGCGCTCAGCTTCTATGGATGAAGCAAACACTCAAAGATTATGGCATTCATCTGAAGCAAGTGCCACTCTATTGCGACAACAAAAGCGCCATCAAGATTGCCAACAACCCAGTTCAGCACTTGAAGACAAAGCACATTGAAATTCGTCATCACTTTCTCAGAGATCATGTTGTGAAGGAAGATATTGATATCATACACGTCAACACTGAAGAGCAATTGGCAGATATCTTCACCAAGCCCTTGGATGAGAAGAGGTTTTGCAAGTTACGGTGTGAGCTAAATATCTTGGAATCCTCAAATGTCCTGTGATCAGGCACACATCCTAACACTTATGCATATTGATGACTTAGATGTGCAACACACGAAGTAAAGTATATCTTCAATCAATGAAGACTTGCATTCTAAGTGTGAATACATTAATGTGGAATTTGACTTAGGAGTGCCACGATAATTGTGCGCCGTGTCTGGGTCTAATACTTCCTATACGGTGGGTAACGCCACCACCAAATTTTTCTGTTTGAAGTGTTTCACTCATGGCGTTACGTTTGGTATGTCTTCACATTTGGTTTGGCTTCAATCTCAACCTGTCTTCATGATTATCTTCACTATGTTGATTATATATATATATACTAGTGTTGTGTCCTCTACAACATTCACTTATAGCTATGTCTTCTTGTTGAATCTTTTGAACTAAGTGAATGTGATCGGACCCTAACCTCTCTATGCTTTCTATCTCAAACTCTATCTCTCCAAATCATATGCATTCTATTGAAACTGTCGAATATCCTCTCTGCGTCCTTGTCAGCAGAAGATACAGAGACAAACATTAAGTCAGTTTTCAATGCTAATTCCTTCACTTGAAACCCGGAGAAGTGGGAACGACCACCCGACAATCCAGGTGTACATGGGAACGTGGGACAACTCCAAGTATGTTGCATGTTTGCCACATGTTCCTCAGATGTGAACCGCCAGGGGCACCTGCGTAATTGCGCTGTGCCGCACACTCCCTTATAAATACATGTTCCCTGCGGTCAAGAAAACCTTCTTCCACCTCTCCACCTCATCAAACCCTAGCGTCCCCGCTAGCTCTCGACGACGCCGGCGACGAAGCGCTTAGCTGCCGCGACTTCTCTGACGCCGTCCTCACGCCGGCCGCGGACATCGTCTTCTCCGCTGCCGCCGTAGGTGTTCTCCGTCGCCAAGATAGGCACGGTGGATTGAACTGCTCGGTCTCCTACTCTTCCCATCTAGCAGTTCTTCGCGTGGTAAATATAACTCTATTTTTACCATCTTTTTGATCCTCAAAGATTCATCCTGTTTGCCAAAATAAGTTTCTGCCTATACAATGTTGGATCTATCCTGTCTGCATCTCATACTGCCTAGAATATTCACTTAAGCTTCATATCTAGTTAGATTCCTCACTTGTACTTATTCGCGGATTTGTACAAATCTGGAACCAACTCTCAACATATAAGTGAATGTCTTCGCACGATGAGATCAATGTCTCCTAAACTGATTTATCTTCAAAATCTTCTGAGAATGCATATGACCTCTTCCCCTTCCCTCGCATCTCTAATGCTGTCACAGGTACATGTCCGTGGGAGAATCCCTTGGTTCTCATAGTCTGCATTCGTTTGCAGAATTCTTACAGCATCACATTAACTCTCCCGAAGCCAGTTCCTGTTTGTCCAGCAAGCAAAAGCCTTTGAAGCCTTTGAACGTGGTGAAGCCATTCAGTTTGAAGTTCATGGCTGTAGAGAAATCAGTAAGGAAGGGTGGCAGGCATCATCGTGGGGGAACGTCAAGAGATTTTCCTGATGACCTCTCAGAGCTTTACAAGACAGATCCTGAAGAGGATTACAATCAGCGCAAGACCCGAATCCAATGGATTCGAAGATATTGGGCAGAACAATGGTTCAAATACAGGTTTGTGACCCAGGAATATGCTAAGAAAAATGCCATCAAACGACCATGGGGAGACATCCTATACAGAAATCTTCAATCCAGGTCCAGAGATGAAGCCATTGAACAAGGCTTCTATCCCTGCATGGTCCGTGGACCACAGCCTGTGGATGCACACCCATCGTCATTGCTATGGTGTCGTGACGACAATCTGTTCAAGCGCAACTTCGAGTTTGCCAAGAATTCGGCCAAGCAAAACAAGAAGTCATGGGGACTTGACTTCAATCCTAGCCCTTCTGCTCCCCGTGCTGATGGCACCCGCGAAGCTGAACCCAATCTTGTTGGGCCCTTCTACAACCTGGAAGGTCTCATCACTCATATCAAGGTTCAAGGAACAGCCGTGGATGAGCCTGCAGATGACGCTGAATCTGATGAAGCGCCTGCACCACCGAAGCCAAAGAAACTGAAGAAGCCTGAAGCTTTAAAGCCTGCCTCAGCACCAAAAATCTCACGAGCGAAGCCACTGGCTACTGCACCTCCTGAAGACAGTGTGCAGTCTGAAGATTTGTCACGCATCTCCAAGCCCTCGAAAGTAAAGATGCCTTTGCAACACACCAGCCAAGAACTGAATGCTGCTGCTATTCTGTGAAACGACGCCATTGATCTGTCCAGCGATGAAGATCTTGCAGATGACGCTCTTGAGCAACTGATGAAGAGCAAAGAAGAAGCAGAAATCTTCAATGATTTGCCTCTCTTTGATGTGGCAATCATCCATAACTTCATTGATGAGTGGTTTGACACGCCCAACCTCAGCTTTGAAGATCTGCAACTTCCAATTGGCCTCAGTGTCGCCTTCACTGGCGCCATTGCTTCTGAGCTAACTCTAGCTCAGCGCATCGTTGAACTGAAGCGAAAGATAGACTATGAGAAAGCTCAGTTCAAGAAGCACATGGCCAAGCTCAGCGTGCAAGATGTCAAAAACTTCCAGATCATGCTGCACGAGCTCAAGGAAGCCTTTCTCAAGAAGCGTGAAGAAGCTAAAGGCTCTCGTGAGCGCATGAAGAGCCTGGCAGACAAGTGTGTGCAAGCCTACAATGAGGCTGAGAAGCGCAAGGCTCTTGGTCGTCCTGGCATCGATCCCAGGATGGCTGTAAAGAAGAAGAAGAAGCCAGCTATGGCCGAACCCGAAGCACCAAGGCAGGAAGCACATCCCATTGTCTTCCCAGCCAGCATGACTGGCTCGAAGCCAAAGGTCAGGTCAACCGCTTCAGAACTGAAGAAGACGAGGACTGCTGAGGTTGAAACCAGAAAGAGGAAACATCCTGAAGCCTCTAATGCTGCTCCCTCCAAGAAGAAGCGCAAAACCAAGAAGGATCGGGCTACTCCCACAGAGCACTTAGTTGTTGAACCTATCTCAATGGTTCGCCCTGCATCTGCACACCAAGAGCGCCAACTGATTGTCCATGAGCCTGCTTCCACAGAGGCTCATGAAGCTGAAGACATCCCAGCAGTTGATCCCACTGCTGCTGAAGACATTGTTCACCATGACAATGTTGAAGATGATGTAGTTCTTCCTCAGATCGAGCACAATTTGGTATCATCGCCTGTTCTCACGAACAGCGAACTCATCAGCATTGGTCGTCCTCTGACGCCAATTGCTCAGGATGCATCGTGGGCTGATCACCCACAACAACAAGACACTCCAAGTACTCAACAACAACAAGTCACACCACCCCGGCAAGAAGAAGAAGATGACTTTGAGGCCCAGCAAACTCCATCTCCAAAGGCGTCGCCAGCATTGCGCAGGCTTCGCAAAGGACCAAGGCCTCAAGTCCCTCTATCGAGCGTTCCAGAAGGAGAGGTGCACCACCAATCTGTTGCACGTCAAGTGTTTCCAGATGCCCCTCCTACTGTGACTGAATCCGAAGCCAAAATGTCTGAAGATGTTCTGGCTGCATCAGCTGATGAAGAAGAAGCCCCAAGAGTTGCTACACCCCCGTCTCACCAAGATGTTGTTCTCAAGGAGAACGTGACCGACCCTCCAGCTTCTGATGTGGAGGTTGAGAATCCTGAGGCTGCCACCACCAACACCAATGAAGCCAATGATGTCGTCATGGCTGAAGCAAATGGGGAGCCTGCACCTGAAGTCAATGTGGCCCCTGAAGCCCATGCAGACAATGCCAATGCCCCTTTTCCCCCTCCAAGACCTCACACAATGGAGCTGGCATTTGATCGTGGTCAGCCGGTTATGGTTCGATGGCCCATTCTGAGTCCTCTGCCTGCTGCTGGTCCACAATTTGAGTACCACGTCCAGCACAGGCCTCATGTCCAAAAGCCCAAGCCAAGACTTCCACGATTCCTAGGCACTGCCACTTCACCTGGGGTCTTCAATGCGAATGGCTTCGTGGCACATAATACCTTCTTCAACAGCTCCAAGAACCCTTATACCAAACCGCGCATTTCTTCAGATCGGTTCTGTAGCTATCAACAACGCAGCTACTATTCCTGTGTCCTATACAATCAAGGGCGCATATTTCCACATATGCGCCTCGACTCTGAAGCTATGGCTAGTCTGCCCTGCCTCGAAGAAGCATTGGACTGTTTCAGAGATGCGGGTCTGCTGCAGTTCATCACCGACAAGGAGCACTGGAATGAGATATTGTTGCTTCAATTCTATGCCATTCATCATATTCGAGGCTACAACAGGGATCCGAAGACTTGGGTCCTTGAGTGGATGACAGGCAATGTCCATCATGAAGCTAAAGCTCTTGATATCATTGAGCTCACAGGCCTGCACACTCCTGGTGAATACTATGAACTAGGTTGTCAACAACATCAAAATGCCTTGGAAAGCATCTTTCAGAAGCGAGAACCCAACATGAGTCAAATGCTCAGCATGATGAAGCCTTTTCCTCAAGATGCTGAATATCCTAAGGAGTTCATTGTTGAAGACCTAGAGTACCTGCCTCGCACCATCTACCACATCATCAGGAAGACTCTATGGCCTGTCAAAGGACACTCATCTGTAGTAAAGCTTGAAGGAGCAATGAAGACTTTGGTTTTCTATATCTTCAATGGCATCAGCTTCAATGCTCAAGACTTCTTCATCAGGCAGTTGGCTGAGTCTGGCTCCGACATTTTTGGGTTGAAATTCTATGCTCCATGGGTCCTGCGTCTGATCAAGCGTCACTCAGCCTTCAACTATCAGCCGTCTGCGTGCAATCATCTTATATTCCTGCCCGAGGTTGATCTGTCAGTTGAAGCCATTTACCCAGAGCCTGCTAAGGATCCCATTTATCTTCATAGTGCTGATCACCAAAGCTTCACCCAACCCATTGAAGGAATTTCAGCAGTGTCTCATGTTTATCCCCTTGCTGGAAACACACGTGCCCTGCGTGCTCAAACTGACGCCACTGGTAGCACTATTGCGCAAAGGCCTCAAAGACGATCTCATGTCCTCAATGACCGAGAGCTTCTCGTCGTGCTGCATCAGAAACAGGATAAGCATCATGACTAGTTTAAGCGTCAGATGCAAAGCCTCTTGGTGGATGTCAACCGCATTTGCAATCTTGCCACCAAGAATGCCTTTGTTGCCCATGAAACCTGTCGGCGTACATGGAAAGGGCTGACGCTTATGTGTTCTGAAGATGATCTTCAAGAGGATGGCTTCTCTAAACGTTTCAAGTTTGACTCCACACCTCCAAGAAGGACTGTGCTGCGACGAACTCCGTCTCTTGAAGACTCTGAGTTCTCTTCCTCTGCGGCAACTGTGAATGCCAGAGTGACCGATGACGAAGACGATGCTACTTCACCGCCCCCTACTTCTGCACGCATCGACACTGCCCCGAGTTCGTCTGCACCGCCTAACAACACCGACGACCTTGCTGCTTCACCTACTCCTCATGCGAACGAGTAGACGCTCTATGTCTTCAAACCTTTTTGGTCCTTACTGACAAAAGGGGGAGAAGCATATGAGTTTGATAGTCTTCAAGCGGGTCCATATGGGCGGTTGCTTTATATTTTGCCTAGTGTTTACAACTCTCGTTTTGATACATTTGGTTCTTTGAGTTGTAACACTTAAAACTCGATGGCCGTCTGCTACTTATTTGCTATTCTGTGATGCGATGATAAATTCCGCATGTGCGACGATAAATTCCACACTTAGATCATTTTGCAGACGTCCATTTTTCATTATGCATTTCATTATCTTCACATACTTTTTCATGCATGATGAATTGTCATCATAAGTTGAAGAGGATCTCCACAAGTACAACCTTCCATGTGCATTTCCATACCAAAAGCAAATTACTTATATGCACATCTTCAGGGGGAGCCTTTGCCACTTATGAAGATAATAACCTATCCTCTACAATTTCACATATTTTATTCCCCGTTGAAAACTTCAACTAGTTTGTCATCAATCACCAAAAAGGGGGAGATTGTAAGTGCATCTAGTGCCACCCCTAGTTGGTTTTGGAGTATTGACGACAAACCAAGTTGAGGGACTAATGTGTTTGTGAGAATTGCAGGATAACACAGGTAGAAGTCCCTCATTGATTCGGTTTTCCTACCAGAGATGAACCCTAAAAATGTATGAAGACATTGAAGTCAAAGGTGGTATGTGAAGACATTCACATTGAAGACTATGACAAGAGAAGACATCGCATGAAGACTATGGAGCGCGAAGACTTAGCAGTTTCACCGTTCTGTGTTTTTCTTTGTTGAGTCATAGGAACCACCGTACTATTAAGTGGGGTCCAAGAGAACCAGTCAGAATGACTGAAGTGATGCTTAACCAAAATCCTATGTCTTCGAGTGAAGACTATGAGAGCAAATCTTGTCCAGAGTTGGATAAGTCAGCTTTGCTTGTAGCCCAAGTAAAGTTGTCGTGTGTGTTTGAAATCTGACCGTTGGAACACGTGTCAGTTCCTTAGTGACCCAGGGTCATTTCGGACAAATCAGGTCGGGTTTCCTAGTGGCTATAAATACCCCACCCCCCTACAACCATAAATGGTAGGCTGCTCAGAGTTAGAGTACGGCTTTTGTCGTTTGAGAGCAACCCACCTCGAAGCCTTTGAGAGAGAATTCCTTGCGAGGATAAAGCCCTAAACACCCAGAGCCAAAGAGTGTTAGGCATCACTTAAGTCTTCCTGTCTGTGTGATTTGATGACTTATTACACTTGAGGACTGTGAATCCTCCAGCCGGTTAGGCATCGCGTTCTGAGCATCCAAGAGTCATTGTGGATCGCTGGCGAATGAAGTCTATGAAGGTTTGGAAGTCTACCTTGAAGACTTACCAGAGTGATTGGGGCGAGGACTGGGTGTCCTTAGCTCAAGGGGAATAAGGTGAAGACGAGGTCTTCTGAGTTGAATCTCAGCCTCCCTAACCAGACGTACAGTTGTCACAACAACTGGAACTGGTCCAACAAATCATGGTCTTCGATGAGTCACTGGTTTCATCCTTCCCTTCCCTTTATTTACTGTTGGTCCTGGTGAAGTCATTGTATGATTGCATTATCTTCTGTCTTCACTGAGTGACTGCTTGTTCTGATTGGCTTCACAATATCTTCCTACCTGATCCTTATTGCCTAGCTGCTATAGTCATTGCGCTTTCACTTCATTGAATACTTGACTATGGTTTGCCTAGTGTAGTCTACCTTCCGCTGCATGGTAATAGGTTTATTTCTATCGGTTGTCTTCGAAACTTCCATGTTTTGAAGACTTTCATAAAAATTGCCTATTCACCCCCATCTAGTCGATCACTAGCACTTTCACTTTCACGCCCATCTCTCTCGCATGCATGCTCCTTCAGGTAGCTATCACTCTCTTTTCTCCAGCTCACCCGCACGCTCACTTCATGTTTATCCTATCCTCGCAAACATGGTCTCTCGACGTCTCCCTTGAGAAGTGTCACACTCTCCCAATCATTATACATTACACGGTTTTCATTATCTCTCACGTCTCTACTGTTCTCTGGTATCACTCGGTACCTAAGCTTTCTTTTTCACCGCCACACACAGAGTCTCCACTCATCTTTCACTTCGTCTTCCTCTCTACGGGATTCTCTCACACACCCTATATGTCTCTACATATGACTGATACCACTAAAATTTCTCTCTCTGTCATGTAGACACAACATTTGTTGCGGTCTCCTTTTCGTCTCCATCCCAGACTGACATTATTCATTTGTTTACCGATCAGACAACCCCGGCTACCGTCTCCTCTCTCTCACACACAGACACACACAACTCCTGCTTCCACTCCCCTTCCCGACTATCATCTCTCTCTCACACACACAAAACTCTCGCTTTCGCACCCCGACTCGTATTTCTCTCACAAACATTTATCGACTAGCTAGCCTCTAGATAGGTTTATACACCCGCACACTCGTGCTTCCACCATCGCATACATGTCTCTCTCCCGCTCCTTGTATCTATGTAGATTTTTCTTCCCTTCTTGAGACACGCCCTCTCGATCGTGCACACACACACTATCGCCTCATTTTAAGCTGATACCTATCGCACACACACTCCTTGTGTCTTTGTCACACATGCACTCCGTCCTCCTCCACTCTCCCTCTCTCTCACACACATATGGGCCTTTTGCAACAACTAGCAAGATGCCCATGCGTTGCACGGAACATCAAGATGCATTTGTATGAGTAGTTTATCTTGTGGGGCAAAAGCATGAACGAGGGAAGGCCTTATTTGCAAATGTGGAGAGGGGTGTGGGTATCTTTTTGCAAAATTGCCATAGTTCCCTTCCTATCCGTCAGATATAGATCGGACGGCCTATATTGTAGGATGGCAGGCACACGATCATCACCAACTATGCTTTTTATAAGAGTAGGGATAAAAAATAGAGTTGGTGATGATGGTGGGCCTGCCATCCTGCAATGTAGGTCGTCTGATTTATATCTGACAGATAGGAAGGAAAATATGACAATTTACCCGCACTCTTCACCACATTTGCAGATAAGGCCTTCCCTCGTTCATCCTTTTCTCCCACAAGCTCTTGATGTTCCATGCAATGCACGGGCATCTTGCTAGTAAGAGTAGAAATTAGACATATACCACTTCTCGAATCTTGAAACCAACAACATTCCTCCCTTATCTCATCAAAACCGCCAAAGGAATATATTTTGAGTGAAACATAACATATTTTTAGTGATATACATATTTCAAAACTAGACTTTTTTCTATCAAATCGGTGAATATGTAATAATCTACTTTGATCGTGTGGCAACGCATTGGCACATTGCTAGTAGTTATTATAATTTTTTGGACACCAGACAAACGGTGGAGTACATATACGAAGAGAAGAGGTGCACGCACGTAGTCGGCCTCTCGCTGTCTCGCACACATGAGTGTTACGTAAAGGCGACGTTAACAAATAAACCCTAAAACCCTAGGTGCACGATTGATGCTTTCGCGGGTACCGGGTACGTGGTGGAGCACCTTTGTAGGAATAGTCAGCTGGCGTGATAATTTGATCCGTAGGAGTTGATGATTGGGACCACAGGTGAACGACTTGGAGCGCGGTGGCTCGCCAGATGCCACAGATCGAGTAGCCATGTTTAAAATATCGTTTTTTTAGCGGGGTTAAGAGTTCCGATTTTCAATGGCGCGTTATAAGTAGTAAGTAGTTTTTAGAACGATTAGTATGGAGCGAAAATGGAATTCATAGTACTACGTACCTCCTTGGCGTATGGTTGTATGGTTTTTTTTGCGATGGAGGTTGTATGGGTTTATGTTGCGAGATGTTGAACCTGGTAGTTCTAGGGCGAATACTATGGTTTAGATTTAGATGCTGGTTTTTAGTAATGAAAATCGGGAGGGGAAACCCTTCTTTGATTAAGAAAAACTACTGCCTCCATTCTGGTTTACTAGTCCCCATCGTACTTTGGGTCAAAGTTTGTCCACGAATTTTACTTGTAAAATGTGAATGGAAAACGAGATTTTGTTATACCCAAACAATAAAGGACTGGAGGGAGTGATTGCTCTGACATAGACGCGACCTCTCATAGCGCAGGCATTGAACCGTTCCCCATACCTGCAGGAAGCCCGTTCGTCTCCAAATCTTTTCCTCTCCATGTGTGGAAACAATATGCCTGCCAAACTCTCCTTCTCCCTCCGGCGGTCCCACCACTCCACCCCGTGTGAAAAAATCTGCATGCATGACTCTCCTCCCCCACGCTCGTCCAATCCGTTGTGACCAGCAATATTTCCACCCCTTCGCTCCCCCGTAATTTACTCCAACAAATATGCCCATGTAGCTGTTACTTAACTGCAGGTGCATTGGGTCACTGACATATGGGCCCAACAGGGGTCTGGCCCACATGTCAGTGACGCAACTGGACTTGCAGTTAAGTCAATGCAGCTCAGTCCATATCTTACGTAGGTGTGCCATTGCTCGCTATAAATACTGCGCCTCCCACGACATCGCTATCCCCCCCCCCCTCACATTCACGTTCATCGCTATCTCCTCCCCCTCCCTCTCACGTCAACCACCATGGCATCGCCCCTCCGAAGCCATAGGAGCCCCTCGTTGCACCGTGCGGACGGTCACGCGTCGCCATTCCGTTCCTCGCCGCTACTAGTCGAGGAGGACGCGTCGGTGTTCCGCTCCTCGCCGCTACGCGACGCGTCGCCGTTCCATTCCTCGCCGCCACTAGTCGAGGAGGACGCGTCGGTGTTCCGTTCCTCGCCGCGACGCGACGCGTCGCAGTTCCGTTCCTCGCCGCCACTAGTCGAGGAGGACGCGTCGGCGTTCCGCTCCTCGCTGCGATGCGTTGAGGTGGACGCGTTGGCGTTCCCAATCTCGCCAGCATGCGCGTCGGAGGATGCGTCGGCTCCTCGCTACGAGGAGAACGCCGCGCCGCCCGCCGAGCCCCCCCAGCCTTGAGGAGCTTTGGAAAGAAATGGATGTTGCCTTGTGGCCTATGTCATGTGTAACAAGCTGCCTGGGAGGCCTATGTCCCGTCCGAGAGAGTGAGGCAATTGGCTCTTTGGCAGAAGGCTCGTGCGAAGGCCGTGAGGGTGGCGGAGGATGCCTGTGCCGACGCCCTGAGTGCAGTCGGGCCCAAGCGCCTCATCTACGCTTGGCGGTACGTGGACCGGGTGCACGCTTCCAGCGAGGAGGAGTACCTGTTGGCGCCGGATCACCACACCGGTGAGAACGTGTAGGATCTAGAAGTAGATGTGTCTAGAGGGGGGTGATTAGACACTTAGAGCTAAAGTTGCAATTTTTAGGCCTTTTTGGTTTGAGTGGAGTTTCAGGCACAATTTCAACATACACAATACATATCAAGCAAGCATGCGAAGAGTATATGAGCAGCGGAATGTAAAGCATGCAACTTGGAAGAATGTAAGGGGAAGGGTTTGGAGAATTCAAACGCAATTGGAGACACGGATGTTTTTCCCGTGGTTCGGATAGGTGGTGCTATCCTACATCCACGTTGATGGAGACTTCAACCGACGAAGGGTAACGGTTGCGCGAGTCCACGAAGGGCTCCACCCACGAAGGGTAATGGTTGCGCGAGTCCACGGAGGGCTCCACCCACGAAGGGTCCACGAAGAAGCAACCACCCACGAAGGTTCCACGAAGAAGCAACCTTGTCTATCCCACCATGGCCATCGCCCACAAAGGACTTGCCTCACTAGCGGTAGATCTTCACGAAGTAGGCGATCTCCTTGCCCTTACAAACTCCTTGGTTCAACTCCACAGTCTTGTCGGAGGCTCCCAAGTGACACCTAGCCAATCTAGGAGACACCACTCTCCAAGAAGTAACAAATGGTGTGTAGGTAATGAACTCCTTGCTCTTGTGCTTCAAATGATAGTCTCCCCAACACTCAACTCTCTCTCATAGGATTTCGATCTGATGGAAAGAAGGTTTGAGTGGAAAGCAACTTGGGGAAGGCTAGAGATCAAGATTCATATGGTAGGAATGGAATATCTTGGCCTCAACACATGAGTAGGTAGTTCTCTCTCAGAAATAGGATGCTGGAAGTGTAGGCTTAGTCTGATGGCTCTCTCCACGAATGAAGAGGAGGTGGAGGGGTATATATAGCCTCCACACAAAATCCAACCGTTACACACAGTTTTCCAATCTCGGTGGGACCGAATCAACAAACTCGGTCGGACCGAAAAGGTAAACCTAGTGACCGTTAGAGATTTTCGGTGGGACTGACATGCAACTCGGTAGGACCGATATGGTTAGGGTTTGGGCATAACGTAATCTCGGTGAGACCGATTACACAAACTCGGTGAGACCGAGTTTGGTAATAAGCTAACCAGAGAGTTGGTGAGGAAAACTCGGTGGGACCGATTTGCTCTTTCGGTGAGACAGAAAAGTTACAAAAGGGAAACAAAGAGTTTACATTGCAATCTTGGTGGGACCGATTCGCTCTTTCGGTGAGACCGAAAAGTTACGAAAGGGAAACAGAGAGTTTGCAATCCCATCTCGGTGAGACCGAGATCCCTATCGGTAGAACCGAATTGCTAGGGTTTGGCAGTGGCTTATGACAAGTGAAACTTGGTGGCGCCGGATAGAAAGAATCGGTATGACCGAGTTTGGCTTAGGGTTTAGGTGATTTGTGGAAGTGGGAAAGTAGCTAAGGGTTTTGGAGCATATCATTAAGCACATGAAGCAAGAGGCTCATTAAGCAACACCTCATCCCTCCTTGATAGTATTGGCTTTTCCTATGGACTCAATGTGATCTTGGATCACTAAAATGTAAAATGAAGAGTCTTGAGCTTGAAGCTTTAGCCAATCCTTTGTCCTTAGCATCTTGAAGGAGTTCCCACAACCTTTAGTCCATGCCACTCCATTGTTGAACTTATCTGAAACATGCTAGATACAAATGTTAGTCCAACAAGAGATATGTTGTCATCAATTATCAAAACCACCTAGGGAGCACTTGTGCTTTCAATCTCCCCCTTTTTGGTAATTGATGGCAACATACATCAAAGCTTTAGATAAAGATATAAAGAACAGCAAGTAAAGCTTTGGAAGGACATGTAACAAGCATAGGCTCCCCCTACATGTATGCACTCATGTAAATATGAAATATAGAGGCATGTGAGAGCATAACCATGACATAGTAGGCAATGTGTTACATGTATCTTGGCCATATGCATCAGAGAAAAAGATTATCAAGGAAAATACCTTCATGCTCATGAGTCCTTCTTGCAAACAGTATGTACATAAGCAAGAACTCCTCATACTCATGATTTTGATGCATATACTTACCTTGTGGTCTTGAGTTGGCTTAGGATGGAATGAACCTGCACAAACAAAGTTAGATAACACAGGTACATCCACTAGCCAGAGCAAACAAAAGAAACCACAAGAATACCAAGACTGGGATGACATGTAGAGAGTGAGTACAAGGTACCACATTGGATTCAACATGTCCCCAAGAATAAAGATATGCAATGAATTTGACTGATTTCTTTCCCTTAGGTGTCTTGCTCCCCCTAAATCTTACATGGGATATTGGGAGAAGATAGGGAACAGAAAATTAGAGCTGAAAGATACAAATGGATAGAACTTAATGCAAATACATGTCTTTCCCCCAAAAAGGCATGTGACATCTCTCCTCTTGAACATCAAGCATCAAGCATCTGGGACATCTGGGATCTTTGAGTATTCTCTCCCCCTGGAAGTCTCTCTCTCCCCCTTAATACTTTCTCTCTTGTAGGTTTGGTCCTTGAGACTTTTTCTCTCCCTTGATGTGATCTCTCTCTCCTACAAGCTTTGATGTGATCTCTCTCTCCCCCTTTGACATCAATTTCCAAGAAGGGCTTTCTGGAATACGTCGTATAGGTTTGGTCCTTGAGACTCAGCACAAAGCAATGGATAAAACTATGATGCTTGTAGAGGACAAGATCCATTGAGTAGAGCTGGATCATAAGAAATATAGAACAAGTGGCAAACTGTTTTTCCTGTTGCGAAGTCGGTGGCACCGAGTGGTATGTTTCGGTGGCACCGAAAATATTCGGTTGGACCGAAAATTACAAGTCGGTGAAACCGAGTTCACACAGAGAAAAACACTTGTCACCTCAGCTCACTAGACATGTAGGATCTCACAAAGATTTGCAATGAATTACCTGAAGGATTTGCAAGGAATTAAATGCAGAAAATGCAGAACATAAACAGAAAGAAAAGAGAAGAGACTGAAAAATCTAGATGGAGTTTTTTTTTGTTTTTGAAAAAGAGAAAGAAACTAAACATGCATGAGATACACACAAAAAGAACACAAGAGAACTTCATCTAGAGTTGGGCGGTGACATAGTCACCTATGTTAGAGTATATTGACTTAGGAGTCAAGTGAGAACACTTGATCATAGGTCATACTCATCGTTTAAGCTCAAAATGGGGTTACCATTTTTCGTTTAAGCATCTTGATGTATTCACATCTTGTTGAGTTGCTTTGACTCATGTCTTGGAGTAAAGCTTCTCTAAGATGGAATAACATACCTTGGGTGGTGGTGTGGTTCTTGCTCATGTAGTTGAACTTGTGTGGGTGCTCAAGGTTGATGTAGCTCATCAAGAGTTGGGAGCACCACTTGGAGTTTGAGTTCATATCTACCTACATGGGTTAGTTCTTGCAAGGAAGAGCACTTGTGTATCCAAAAATGACAATCATGAAGCTCAACATAGAATTTGTCAAAGGATATGTTTGAATGGTTTTGTGCTTCCTTGTCTTCAACCACCATTGTGTAGAGTCTTGGTGATGTAGAGATTGCTCAAGATGTGAGTGAGTCGCAATCTCATGGAATTAGATTGAACCAAGCACCTACATGGGTTAGACAACATGCAAGGTGCAAATATATCCAAGATATAAGATAGTTATCATAAGAGATATATCATGGATTAGTCATAAGCTCATGTCTAGCATGTATCCAATGGAGTTTATACTCCAAGTTCGAAGCATCAGTGATGTTCAATTCTCCTCTCAACCTGCAAAACACTTTCTCATCAAGATGTTTAGTAAATATATCCGCTAATTGCTTATTGGTGCGAACATGCTTAAGATCAATGTCACCCTTAGCAACATGATCTCGAATGAAATGATGACGAACTTCAATATGCTTAGTTCGAGAATGTTGTACAGGATTATGACCAATTTTGATAGCACTTTCATTGTCACAAAGCAGTGGAACATGTTTCACATAAATCCCATAATCTTTAAGAGTTTGGGTCATCCAAAGTAATTGAGCACAACATGAACCAGCGGCAATGTATTTCGCTTCGGCGGTGGATAAGGATACCGAGTTTTGTTTCTTGGAAGACCAAGACACAAGAGATCTCCCAAGAAATTGACAAGTACCTAAAGTGGACTTTCTATCAACCTTGTCTCCGGCATAATCCGAGTCGGAATAGCCAACAAGATCAAAAGAAGACCTCTTAGGATACCAAATGCCAAAATTTGGTGTATGGATTAAATATCTCACTATCCTTTTCACAACCTTAAGATGACATTCTTTAGGAGCAGCTTGATATCATGCACACATGCACACACTTAGCATAATATCGGGACGTGAAGCACATAGGTATAACAATGAACCAATCATAGAGCGATAAACCTTTTGATCAACCGGTTCACCATCTTTGGACAAATCATTATGTCCACTAGTAGGCATGGGTGTAGACATACCTTTGCATTCTTGCATATTGAACTTCTTGAATAAGTCCTTGGTGTACTTCGTTTGAGAGACAAATGTACCTTCCTTAGTTTGCTTGATTTGCAAACCAAGAAAGAATTTGAGTTCACTCATCATAGACATCTCAAACTTCTCTGACATTAGCTTTCCAAACTTTTCACTAAAGAGAGGGTTAGTTGAACCAAATATGATATCATCGACATAAATTTGGCATACAAATAGTTCTCCATTAACCCTTTTAGTAAAAAGAGTAGAATCAATTTTACCAATTTCAAAACCACTTGTAATAAGGAACTTGGTCAAGCATTTATACCATGCTCTAGGAGCTTGTTTAAGACCATAAAGAGCTTTGTGAAGTTTGTAAACATGATTTGGTTTCTTAGGATTGATAAATCCGGGAGGTTGTTTGACATAAACTTCCTCCTCTATTTCACCATTTAGAAAAGCACTTTTAATGTCCATTTGGTACAAGGTGATATTATGGTGATTAGCATAGGCAAGTAAGATGCGAATGGACTCAAGTCTAGCAACGGGAGCATATGTCTCACCATAGTCCATACCTTCGACTTGTGTGTACCCTTGGGCGACGAGACGTGCTTTGTTGCGAACCACTTGTCCATCTTCATCTTGCTTGTTGCGAAACACCCATTTGGTACCAATGATGTTGTGGTTGTTGTCTGGCTTCTCAACCAATGTCCAAACTTGGTTTCTCTCAAAATTGTGTAGCTCTTCATGCATAGCGTTTATCCAATCCGGATCTTCCAATGCTTCTTCAACCTTCATAGGTTCAATGCTAGAGATGAATGAATAGTTTTCACAAAAGTTAGCTAAATGAGTTTTTGAGCGAGTGATTCTCCCGGTTTGTATATCATTGAGGATTTGCTCGATGGGATGATCTTTGGCAATTCTTGCTCGAACTCGTGAGAGCTTTTGCTTGGGTCTTCGTTGAACATCTTCTTCATCTTGTTCTTCTTCTTGGCCTTCTTCATTGTTGACGTCGTCGTTCTCTTGTCGTGGTGGAGAAAGAGGTTGTTGATGTTCGTCTTGATGCATTTCCTTGTCTTCTTCATCTTGGTGTGTCCCACTTGTGGATGCTTCCGTGTCGATTCTTGGTTCACCTTGTCGTGAAGTAGAAGCTTCCACTTGGACGGATGAAGTACTCTCCTTCACCTCCGTTGGATGAATTTTGCCAATGGACAAGTCTTGGATTGCTTCTGAAGGGTCTTTGTCTCCTACATCAATTGGCAATTGCTCTACTTGCGAGCCATTAGATTCATCAAACTTCACATCTACCGTCTCTTCAACCTTTCGGGTGAAATTGTTGTAGACACGGTAAGTGTGAGAGTTCGAGCCATAACCAAGTAGAAAACCTTCATGAGATTTAGGAGCAAACTTTGAACGACGATGCTTATCAAGAATGTAGCACTTTGAGCCGAATACTCGAAAGTATCCAACTTGGGGTTTGTTACCGGTGAGAAGCTCGTATGCCGTCTTGCCGAGTAGCTTGTGAAGATATAAGCGATTTGTTGCGTGACAAGCTGTCTCAACCGCTTCTGCCCAAAAGTGCTTCGGCGTCTTGTATTCATCAAGCATCGTTCTTGCCATTTCGATGAGCGTCCGGTTCTTCCTCTCGACAACTCCATTTTATTGAGGTGTGTACGTAGCCGAGAACTCGTGTGAAATCCCTTCTTCGTCAAGAAAGGTGTCCACATTTGTGTTCTTGAACTCCGTTCTGTTGTCACTCCGAACCTTCTTGATCTTCATGTCAAACTGATTTTGGGCCTTCCTAGCGAAGTTTCTGAAGATCTTCTGGACCTGCGACTTGTCATTAAGAAAGAACACCCACGTAAATCTTGAAAAATCATCAACTATAACTAGACCAAAAGAATTTCCACCGAGACTCTTGTAGGCGTTGGGACCAAAAAGATCCATATGAAGTAGCTCGAGTGGCCTCCTTGTGGTCATGATGTTCTTCACGGGATGTCTTCCTCCAACCTGTTTACCTGCTTGACAAGCACTGCAAAGTCTATCCTTATCAAATATGACATCGTTAACTCCAAGGATATGATTTCCTTTAATAAGCTTGTCAAGGTTTCTCATGCCAACGTGACCTAGTCGTCTATGCCACAACCATCCTTTTGAGGATTTAGCAACAAAGCAAGTTTTAGGTTGTGCCTTTTTAGAGAAATCGACAATGTAAAGATCACCTCTACGCATACCGGTAAAGACCATTTTATGATTGTCTCGACGAAATACTTGGCAATCTACCTCAGTAAATAGGACATTCAAACCAAAATCAGCAAGTCTAGATACTGAAAGTAAGTTGTAGCCGAGAGATTCAACGAGCATGACATTTTGAATGGAACTATCATGTGAGATGGCCACCTTACCAAGGCCAACCACTTTACCCTTTGAATTATCACCAAAGGTGACATATTTTCGAGGGCCGTCATTTTCAGCAAGCTCACGGAACATCTCTTCATCTCCGGTCATATGATCAGTACATCCACTATCAAGAACCCATTCCTTTCCTCCTGATTCATATCCCCGAAGATTTGCCATAAGACCAAAATGTCTCATTGCATCATCAAGATCGAAGTCACTATCATCATCATCATCATCATCATAGTATCCATGTTCATCATGATCTTGTGACTCATCATTTCCTAGAGAGGGTAATTCATTAGATAAATGATCATCAAAGTGGTCACTTTTATGAATTCTTATAGCTTCGAATATGATATCACTAATGATTCCAACATCTCCTTTAGCATGCTTAAGATTGGTAAGTTCAAATAGACAATTACCAAAACTAGGATCACTAGAGTTCATCTTACTCAAGGCAATAGATTTATGGAGAATTTCATACAAAGTTTTCAAGGAATGATCGGGAAATCGTTCATCAAGAAATTTCCATATAGTATAGGCACAATTAAGAGTAGGCAAACTAGCAATCAAATTTTTGGGCAATCCTCTAATGATGAGCTCAATAGTTCTAAGATTGCGAATCATGTCAATATCTTCATCTAGGGTAGGATGCAAAGGATCAATATGAGGTGCACAAGGGCTAGCAATATACTTGTTCAAATGATATTGATTGAAAATTACAAGCATCTCATTTTTCCACTCATGAAAATACTCTCCATCAAGAATAGGCACTCTATGTCTAAGACTCCCTAAGGTAGACACATCCATCTTCCTCCAATGGTGATTAAACCAAGGCAATGGAGACCAAAGCTCTGATACCACTTGTAGGATGTAGAAGTAGATGTGTCTAGAGGGGGGGTGATTAGACACTTAGTGCTAAAGTTGCAATTTTTAGGCCTTTTTGGTTTGAGTGGAGTTTTAGGCACAATTTCAACATACACAATACATATCAAGCAAGCATGCAAAGAGTATATGAGCAGCGGAATGTAAAGAATGCAACTTGCAAGAATGTAAGGGGAAGGGTTTGGAGAATTAAAACACAATTGGAGACACGGATGTTTTTCCCGTGGTTCGGATAGGTGGTGCCATCCTACATCCACGTTGATGGAGACTTCAACCCACGAAGGGTAATGGTGTCGCGAGTCCACGGAGGGCTCCACCCACGAAGGGTCCACGAAGAAGCAACCACCCACGAAGGGTCCACGAAGAAGCAACCTTGTCTATCCCACCATGGCCATCGCCCACAAAGGACTTGCCTCACTAGCGGTAGATCTTCACGAAGTAGGCGATCTCCTTGCCCTTACAAACTCCTTGGTTCAACTCCACAATCTTGTCGGAGGCTCCCAAGTGACACCTAGCCAATCTAGGAGACACCACTCTCCAAGAAGTAACAAATGGTGTGTAGGTAATGAACTCCTTGCTCTTGTGCTTCAAATGATAGTCTCCCCAACACTCAACTCTCTCTCATAGGATTTGGATCTGATGGAAAGAAGGTTTGAGTGGAAAGCAACTTGGGGAAGGGTAGAGATCAAGATTCATATGGTAGGAATGGAATATCTTGGCCTCAACACATGAGTAGGTAGTTCTCTCTCAGAAATAGGATGCTGGAAGTGTAGGCTTAGTCTGATGGCTCTCTCCACGAATGAAGAGGAGGTGGAGGGGTATATATAGCCTCCACACAAAATCCAACCGTTACACACAGTTTTCCAATCTCGGTGGGACTGAATCAACAAACTCGGTCGGACCGAAAAGGTAAACCTAGTGACTGTTAGAGATTTTCGGTGGGACTGACATGCAACTCGGTAGGACCGTTATGGTTAGGGTTTGGGCATAATGTAATCTCGGTGAGACCAATTACACAAACTCAGTGAGACCGAGTTTGGTAATAAGCTAACCAGAGAGTTGGTCAGGCAAACTCAGTGGGACCGATTTGCTCTTTCGGTGAGACTGAAAAGTTACAAAAGGGAAACAAAGAGTTTACATTGCAATCTCGGTGGGACCGATTTGCTCTTTCGGTGAGACCGAAAAGTTACGAAAGGGAAACAGAGAGTTTGCAATCCCATCTCGGTGAGACCGAGATCCCTATCGGTAGAACCGAATTGCTAGGGTTTGGCAGTGGCTTATGACAAGTGAAACTCGGTGGCGCTGGATAGAAAGAATCGGTATGACCGAGTTTGGCTTAGGGTTTAGGTCATTTGTGGAAGTGTGAAAGTAGCTGAGGGTTTTGGAGCATATCATTAAGCACATGAAGCAAGAGGCTCATTAAGCAACACCTCATCCCTCCTTGATAGTATTGGCTTTTCCTATGGACTCAATGTGATCTTGGATCACTAAAATGTAAAATGAAGAGTCTTGAGCTTGAAGCTTTAGCCAATCCTTTGTACTTAGCATCTTGAAGGAGTTCCCACAACCTTTAGTCCATGCCACTCCATTGTTGAACTTATCTGAAACATGCTAGATAGAAATGTTAGTCCAACAAGAGATATGTTGTCATCAATTATCAAAACCACCTAGGGAGCACTTGTGCTTTCAGAACACGCTCGCCCGCCGGCAAGACGCCAATCAGCACCTCGCGAGTTGCGAGGCTGATGAAGAGGCGTTGTGTCGGCGCGCTGGGAAACGGCCGTCCACTAGGGCACTCGTGGCGCGCCGCGGGCGCTCCTGCGAGCGCCGTGGCTTTTAGGAGGAGTATAATTTTTGTTTTGTAAGGCGATCTCATTAGTTTTGGGACGCAAATGATAAATCCCGAACGTTCAGGAATTTTTAGCGTCCTTAATTAAGTATGTAAAAGGGAAAGTTTGGAAACCTTGTCTATTCGTACGCATTTTGCAAGTACGTGCATATAGCAGAAACTTTACTATATACTATCGCACTACACGTCTCTCTCGATATATGCTTGCAGACTGTGCTACTCACTCCATCCAGGTCAATAAGTCATCTTTGGTTGTGCACCGTGACCAAGAAGGAGGGAAGACTTATACACCTAGACGGAGGGAGTACTACTATTACTTATGTACTCCCCCCGTTCGGGTTTATTAGGCCTCTCAGCATCACAAGCATGCCCCCTTTTATAAGGCCACGCGTTGGAAAGGTGCATGCATGCAGCCATTTCATTGGTTGTATTGAAAGCTATTGTTGTTGGTGCCATGGCTGAAAAGTTAATACACTTCATGTGTGCTTTTTCATTGGCTGCATGCATGTGAGAGAGTGCATTGGGAGTGGAATGGAAGAATTAATGTGAGCAAATTACTATGTGTCTTGGTCTAAGAGAAGTTGTCTTTAGGCCTAATAAACCCGGACGGAGGGAGTACGTGCAAATGCACGTTTTAACATTATGATGCCGTTTTTGTAAAAGTAGAAAAACAACACTAGTCAAGCTTGTGAAATGATTCAATGCAAAACAAATGCAAAAATGCTCGTTTGATTGTTTACTTTTAGCTTCCTTCTCTGTGGTTATTTCTCTGTCATACTTTGTATGGAGTATCTCACTGGTTGGAAAGGCATGCAAATTCCCAAACCGCTTCCTACACCCTGTATCGAATTTTTTGCCTAACAAGTTGTGCCGTGCAATTGGAATTCCAACTTGAGTACTACTACTAGTAGGAGTACCAGGGGCCAGTTCTTTTAGGCTTCTAGATTAGTAATCCCATAACTACTACCTCCGTCCTGGTTTATTGGTCCCCATTGTAATCTGTGTCAAATTTTGATCATAAATTTAACTAATTAAATGTTAGTGCATGTCACATGCACTACTCCATCCGTCTAGGTGAGTAAGTCATCTTAGGCTGTGCACCGTGACCAAGGAGGAGGAGAAAACGAGAAACGTTAATGTTTATTTGCTAATTAATAGTATTGCATGCAATGAACTAACCACTGCATGTCGTGTTTGATATCTCAAGTCATTAAATGCATGCACACTCTTTATCTCTTATTGGTTGATATGTCAAGAAACAAGAAACGAGGTAGAAGTTAATGCACCACGCCTAAGTGTTTTGGGATTATTTGGTTTTTGTAAGATGACTTACACACCTAGACGGAGGGATTACAATGGTGAGGAATAAACCAGTTAAATCTTTGGTCAAAATTTAGCACAAATTACAATGGTGAGGAATAAACCAAGACGGAGTAGTAGTTTAGAAGCCCAAATAAATGAGTGAGGCGCCTTATTGTTACTCTCCACTGTGATTAGTCTTGTGGGAAAAGCTGGGGAAGCCACCAAAAGAACTGGCCCAAGGAGTAGTAGCTAGGGATCGAGTGTGCGAGATGAACCGGAGAAAGTAAATGTAGAGAGATGAAATGCAAAAAAGACAGAGGGATGTGATGGTTGCTTGTCCGTTTATTTTACCAGGCCACTTGATAGAGGCAAAGGTGTCCCGATGTTTCGATGAGATGGTGGCTATCGTTTTCTGTGGGAGTCGACCTTGACGATCCGACTACGAATGTGCGAGACGTCGCGCCTTAGCAATCGCTAAACCAACTTCCGAGGGGTTATTGACCACGCCGGAGCACGATCAACCTGACCACGAGGGCCTGTTTCCTGCGAGCAAACGAAGAACAAGCAAGAAACTGAGATTGTAATCTGGATATTGCGAATATAAGATGAAAGCTTTATTGATCAAGGTGGGGTTCTGTGACGTCTTGGTCTGGTCGTTGGACACAAACGAAGTACGCGAAGTTGCAGCTATGGAAAACTTTTAATCTAAACAAAACCCAAAATCTAAACGACGCCCTAAGGGCTGTATATATGGAGGAAGAGAGGGGAATTTCGTGGCCCTTGAGGGTGGGGTCCGAATCCAACCCTAACTCTTGTTTCCCCACACATACGGACTCTAAAAATAGCCTATACTTAAGTATTTCGAAATTACATGGGCCTGGCCCATTAATAAGGTGACGCAGCACCTAGAATAGCCTATGGACGAATATTATGAAGTGGCATCTTGTATATTTCGTCCATGGCTTCATGCACTCCTTATGGCGGCTTCAAAGTCCTGAAATCATCAGTTGTAACTCCGTTCTTGATCCCCTTACGCATGCCATCAACTTCATGCGTGTTCTTGCTCCAATGTTCATCCTTCTCCAAGCTAGGCCCTTCATTTGAAAGCAAAACAAATGTATCCAATTTAGGCAGCATCATAATCTCATGAACATTAGAATCATTACCAAGAAACGAAAGTACCTGGTAATTTAATTGGCGTGCGCGAGCTCTAGTAATTGGTCCAGTATATGTAACAGTAGGGGCTGTGGGTGTAACAATGGTATTGATGTCCTCATCACCACTTATTACTGGGAGTGGTTGGGTTTTGTGATATGATGGCTTTACTGCCGTGCCACGAGCGGGGTGAGAGATGAGACTCCCGTGCAGCTCCGCCCTCTACACTTGTACTACATCGGTCGTGGTTTATTAGTCCCCCATTGAATTTGACTGAAGATTTAACTGACAAAATGTTAGTGCATGTCAACAAAAACTATATCGTTGGATTCATATTTGAACATAGTTTTGAATGATATAATTTTAGGTGACATGCATCATCATTTATCGTACTATATATAATGTTAGTTCAAATTTTGGTCGTACTAATCTATAGTAGTAAGGTGCCCGTGCGTTGCACCGAAGAGTGAAATGCATTGATCGGGGAGTTGTTTATTTTGACAAAGGATGTGGGGGTTATCTCATGTGTAACGGGTATCGATAGGTTTATTCGGATATTGTTTCATCTCTAGAGCTCACAAACATCCGGGTGAAATAGATAAAAAGGTATCTTTTGCAAACAAAAGCGTTCAACTGTTCAACCTGCATCCAAAACTTGTGAAGAAATAACACTTATTGTGCTTTGCAAGAAATGATCTTTAAGAATTAGTTTTTGAGTGTCGATTGTTATACATGTTGGCTACAAATGACATGGCACTTTCTTATAGTCAATAGTTGGCTATACTATTAAGTAATATTAACCATGCCCTTATACACCTAGACGGAGGGATTAAATCAGGATGACTTGCAAGCGGGCCGAGGAGATGTAAGAAATGGTTCATCGTAAGTCTTTCACCAGCACTGTAGTAAAAATTCATACATGGAAGATTCTAGACTAAACCATAAACGGATACACTTTTATTAATGCGTGATACTCCAATAGAGCAAGATCCTACATGGAAGTCTCCACATGCTTAGACAGCGGATTACATTGAGCGAAGACTAATGATCAACATTTAACTTGATAATGCGTATGTCCTGGTGAACCTCCTTGGAGTCCCCGTGCACCGCGTCGGCAGGTAAAGGATGCCATGGGTTTTCCAAGTCCACATTGGCGGGATAGTCCCAGCTCCCCAGAGTCCAAGTCCGTTCGATGAGGCCGGTGTCGCCGCCCACGCGACCCGGAGGGGTAGTAACACTGACCACGCACCCGTACATCGTCCTCGTGTCAGTGTCAGCGTCAGCGGCGTCGCCCCTGACGCACATTACAGAGACGGGGCGGCGGCCTGCGCGGGCCTCACCGGTGCCCACGATCAAGAGGAAGACGCTGCCGCCCTCCTCTGAGACTAGCAGGCGGCGGTGATCCTCCAGCGACTCCGGCATGGTGAATGGGTAGCACGTCTCATACTTGATGTTCTCCGCCAAGGGCCAGCAGTGAACGTTGCACACATCCGTGAGGTGATGCACCATGTCTGCCGGCGAGCCACAAAACGGCATCGGGCACTCATAGTAGTGGACGAAGGGCTCCTTGGAGGCATCGACCAGGCCGTCCATGAAATGGGAGTGGCTGTAGGGGACATTGCGGCAGTTGAATATATGAGCAAGTTACTGCGAGATTTAATCCGAATAAGCACAAAATAAATCTTGAATTCTACCACAATTTCGAACAGGAAGGATAGAAACACATACGGTGCAACGGGAGCAGCACCGTTGGCATTGAGGTTGTCGCCCATGTCCAAACACCACGTAGACACGGTCTTTAAGCACGGTTCGTAGTCGTTCCACGCTCGGGCATTGAAGTTTGTAATTATTTTAGATTAGAATATACTACTCCTCCGGTGCTAGTAGTAGAGCCCTACTCTACTACTCTACTCAAACAAGTTAGGGCATAGCACTGTAGGGAGTACCAGTACTGTGATCACTCAAGCAAGTTGTCTGGCATCGACATGACCCTATGCTGCTGGTATGTGTCTCGTAAGTCAAGCGGTGTGCTGTAGTCATCATCACCTGTCCACTTCCCGCAGCACATATTCACTTCTCCATCTTTGTCCGCACACAATCTCGTCCAGTCTTCCATCCCCGCTAAGGCGCCTCCCCCCTCGTCCGAAACCCAAGCACTAAGAATGGCAGAACCGAGCAGCGTCCGCCGAAAGAGTGGCTGGAATTCGCTCCCCCCAGAGGTAATCAAGCTCATTGTTTCACGTGTGGACAATCTCAGTACCATGCAGCTCGTCGCTAGCTCGTCGGGGCTGTACCGTTTACTCAAAGCCCTCAGGCCGGAGCTTTTTAAGCCAGCTCCTTGCTTGCTGATGCCGCCTGATCTTCAGAAACGCCGTGTCACATAGCATAATGATCATAGGGTGGCGAGCATCAACCCCCTTGACTGCGATCTGATCCCCGTCAGCCTCAACTACATTAACACTGTACTGGGTCGGCATGAACACGTCTTGGATGGTGCTCGTCGACGGTCGCGGCAGCTGGATGCTCGTGGAGGTCTACAACCGGCGGTTGATCCCCCTTCCTTCGATTAACACTGCACTGCTTTGGCACCACGGCCCAGAATACTCAGAATCTTACAGTAGCCAACATGATACCAAGTTTGATTTGCTCAAGGTTGTAATCTGCCAAGTGTCCACAAGATCTGTGAATTATAAAGACTTCAGGCTAATTGCGTTCTTCAATCGCGGTCTCGCCTATTTGACAGGTCACTGCGGTAGGTGGATAAATCTGCACGTCCATTGCAGGATCATACATCCTCCATGGTTATCTGATGCCATTGAACACAAGGGCTTCATTTACGCTGTTGACTCCTTCTATGGCTGGACGTATTGCTGGCCTACTCCAGTCATCGCAACAAACGGCTGTTACAGCAGTATGTTACTTTCCTATGATATCATGATGGCTTGCTTATATTACTGTCAACATTTGCTGAAAAAATATTCGTGATCATAACATGTTGTTCTTAAGATTGACGAAATCAAGAGCCCTTTTTTATTTGACTCCAACTTGATATGATGTTGTAGGCCGCCTGGTGTCCCTACCCTTCCTAATCCAGAACCTTTCAAAGAAAAGCGGCATGGCAGTTGCAGGTGGTTCCTGGCTCGATCAGACGACGATGGAAGATTGATGATTGTTCGCACGTACCGGACGTGTTGTTTCGCGGAATACAATCACAGTCACTGCAAGGTCTTTGAGCAGGATCCCAGCTTCTCTGGGCCTTCAGGAATTTTTGACTGGAGGCTGGTAAGTAGCCTTGGTACACACTCTCTGTTTGTCGGACTGAATTATCCGATTAACCAGGAGATAACCGACGGGAAGGATCATGATGGCAGCGCGGTTTCGTTCATCAGGCAAAACTGTGTGTACACAGCGTACCATGCGTCTCTGCATGCACCATACCCCGATATGTGCCGCCATGCTCTGCAGCCCAAAGTAGGAGAGAGGGTCGCAAGTATCAGACTTCGACCTGCTGGCTAGAGTTTCCCCGTCAGGCACCCATCCGGTTCAAGTCGTCAGCCAATCTCCACAGCTTAATAAATAGTAACGTCTAACTGAGTCAGTTAGTTAGATGCGTACACCTGGTGTAGTAGGATCTTTATTTAGTTTGATGCATACACTTGTTCTTATTTGGTAGCCCTTTTGTAATGATGGCTGATGTTTGGTTTGGAAGAGAGAGCTGCGTCTTCACTCTTCTGGCCTGCTTACTGCTTCTGTTGCACCCCCAGCCCTGGTTGCTGCTGCTGCTGTTTTCAATGTACAATCAGTAGTATATTTCGTTTGTTGGTTGAATAAATGTGTTGTTAGAACGACAAACATAATGTTTTGGAAGTCGTTGCACGGTTCAATCCTTTAGTGCCCCGTGCCGTACGTAGCGCATACTATTTTTCGCACGGAACACATTTTCCACTTGTTGATAACATGCAGCCCACTGATGAAGGCCCAATAGAGAAGCCCATAATTAACTGGAAGGGAGGCTCTCACATGAATCCGTCCCAGGTACATGCTCATGGTCCCCTAAACATAAATAAGTAAATAAATAAATAAATAAAGCTAAATGCTCATGCACCAATTCTTTGGGAAAATAGGTAGCCCAGTATTTCTTTTTGAAGAATACCCAAGCTAGGCCTATTTATTTTCTCCGAATTACTAGGCTGCAAATCTTTCAAGATGAGGAGGGATGCATTCCGGCCTGGCTTAAGAGTATGGTCAATGTCTGTTAAAAGTAATATCAAAAGGGGTTGAAAATTCCAAAAAAATTATAGCAAATGGGATATAAGTTTCTTTTTTTGTTTTTGTTCTTCACTGATATCTTATACGTATTTCATTGGATTTAACATGACATAGTACTAATTTATTTTTAAATTTGTTTTAGTATGGCTATTAATTTTTGAATTAAGAATATTTCGTTCCCCAGCCAAAAATTGCGAATTTTCAAAATTTCCCACATGTTTAGTTAATTTTTTGACCCTGCTACTGACCAGAAAATGGCCAGCAATTCTGAAAATGGAAAACGGGCTGCAATAAATTCCATATGAATTAGAAAATGAGTAAAAATTATAAAAATAATATCAAATGGGCTGTACACGCCATAGATTTCGAGGCTGACTTGTTTATGCAAGGCTTTGTCAGTGAACACACGATTCTAGCAGCAGTGATTGTTCGATGTCCATCCAACGGCCGACGTGCTTCTTCAATCTCTGATCTTCCTGCTCCAGCCGTCTAAACTACCACCGGCGGGACTACCTGCTCCCTCCTCTTGTGGCACACTGTGATGCCGCGTAGGCTTCCCCGGCCCACCTACTCCCTCCGCTGGCCTGGCCGCACGCAATCAACTGCCTCCTTATTACGTGAAAAAAATGATTTCTCCCACTAACATATGGGGTGCACCGGTTGAGAGGCTGACCTGTGGGCCTACTAAGTTGACGCGTACGCAGGGCTTGTCAACTTAGTTAACAAACGATTCTAGCAGCAGTAACCGTTGAATTTGAATCAAACGGTCCTGCTGCTTCTTCAATCGCTGCTCTTCTTGCACCAGCCGCCCAAACCAGCGCCGGGGAGACCGTCTGCTCCTGGCTCCAGTGACCGGCTGTGCTGCCGTTGAGGCCTCATCGCCCCCTACTACTCCCACAGCTAGCCAGGCCCTACGGCGACGGCAGCCTCACACCGCAGTCGAACCAGTGAACCCTCGTACTCCTCTCCGCATGGGCATCCACTGCCGCGTCTTCCCCGACTCCGCGTCGTCCCCTTCCTAGGCCTCGCCGTCGTCCACCGCCTTGGTGCTCTCGGCGTGGCATGGTCAACATGGTTAACGACATTCCATCGGAAGAGTACTGTACGTGGAGAGGCTGATAGCTGGGTCCACGGCCACAGCCCAGGTTTTTTGTGATTTGCCAAGTAAGTCGCTTTGTCAGGCCTGTTGGGCTGCAAATCTTTCAAGACGAGGAGAGCTTTCATTCGGTTAGCCGAGAAAATGGCCCATCAGTAATGAGAAATGGGCTGTACATTTTTAAAACACATCAAATCGACAATTAGTTTCAAATATCTTTTTTTTTCATTTCGAGATTTTAAATTACATTAATTTTTATGCGTGGAGAATTTGTTGGATTTTATATTGATATACATTTATTTTTAAAATCATTTTGAATGTGAGTCGAAAGTTCGGGATTAAAAACAGTTCGAACCGCACCGAAATATGCAAAATTTCGTATAATTTTTTAACCGTGGCCACAATATGGGCTGTAATGCTAACAAAAAGAATATGGGCCCCAAAAAACCTTAATAATTAGCAAATGGGCTGTAAATTATTAGAAATAATGGCAGATGGGATGTATGCTATTTTCCATAGATTTGAGGCTTTCCTAAAAAAGGTTGACGCACAAGCAGTGACTGTTGGATGGCCATCCAACGGCCGTCGTGCTTCTTCAATCTCTGCTCTTCCTGCTCCAGCCGCTCAAACAAGCGCCGGCGGGACTGCCTACTCCCTCTTCCCCGCGGCCGGCTCTGCTGCTGCGCAGGCCTCACCGCCCCACCGTACTCCCATCGCTGGCCTAGCAATCCCTCTACTCACCCACACTTGGTGTTATTCTCCGGCGACGGCAGACGAACCAGTAAACCCTCGTACAGTCGTACTCCCCTCCGCGTGGGAAACAACTGCCGAGTCTTCCCTGCCTCCATGTCGTTCCCTTCCTAGGCCTCGCCGTTGTCCACCGCCCTGGTGCTCTCGGCGCGGCCTGGTCAACGTGGTCAACGACCGACATGCATCTGAAGTGGACTGTACGTGGAGAGGCCGACAGCTGGGTCCATGGTCGAACGCAAGGAAATGCCTCCTTATTAGACGCAAAATAATGATTCCTCCAGCTGACATCAGGGACCCACCGAAAGGGCCTCTGTATTTCGCGAAAAAAACGTTACCGCCGCTGACAGCTCGGACCCACCAGCTATATCTTCGCACGCAAGGAAGTGCCTCCTTATTACGCACAAAAAAAATGAATACTCCCCCTGTTAGCTGGGACCCAGTATAGTGGCAGGCTGACTTGTGGGCCTACTAAGTTGACAGGGACGGAGGGCTTTGTCAACTTAGTCAATCTGCACAATTCTAGCTCCAGTGACCATACGGTGTCCATCCAACGGTCGTAGTGCTTCTTCAACCTCTAGTCTTCTTGCTTCAGCCGCCCAAAGCAGCGCCGGTCATGCCTCGTGCTCCTGCCTCCCGTGGCCGGCTGCGATGCGACGGAGGCCTCACCGCCCCCTACTACTCCCACCGCTGGCCAGGCCATCCCTCTACTCACCCACACCCCCTGTTATTCTGCGGCGACGGCAGCCTCACACCGCAGCGAACTAGTGAACCCTCATACTCCTCTACGCGTGGGCATCCACTGCCGCGTCTTCCCCGGCTCGGCGTCGTCCCCTTCCTAGGCCTCGCTGTCGTCCACCTCCCTGGTGCTCTCGGCGCGGCGTGGTCAACATGGTCAACGAACGGCTTCCATCGGACGTGGACTGTATGTGGGGAGGCTGACAGCTGGGTCCACAACCGCAGCAAGGAAGTGCCTACTTATTACGTGCAAAATAATTATTCCTCCACCTGACAGCAGGGACCCACCGGACGGGCCACCGTATTTCGCGAAAAAATGTTTCCCCCCAGACTGCTGGGACCCACCAGCTACATCTTTGCACACAAGGAAGTGCTTGACAGTCAGGACCCACCTGGTCGAAGCGTACGTAGCGTTGTCCTTCTGGTCGTGAACGTGTAGGTACATATATACTGGTGGATGTAGAGGCGCGCACGTGTCGTAGTAGAGGTCGCGCACGTAGCATGTACACATATGTACAGCGGCCAGGGTGCAAGAACGAAAATATGGCCACGTATGTGTACATACGGGCGGGGTCTCGAACGCCTACTCGCGCATACATATGGCCAGGGGTCGTGTACATGGCTGGGTCGGAACGTTGAAACAGCATCGTCGTCATGTTCATGGGGAGGCAACGGAATGCGTCGTGTTCATGGGGAGGCAACGGAATGCGTCGTGTTCATCAGGAGGCAACGGAACGCGTGGGAGCCAACCGGCTGGGTCAGAACAGAATGTGTGGTCGTGTTCATCGGGAGGGCTTGGACGGAACAGGCGATGGAAACAAGGCCTAGCGTACTGCAAAACGGAGGAAACGGACCTCCTATGTTCGGAACAGGGTCCTGTTGATCGGGAGGGGTGTGGCGTACCGCAAAACGGAGAAAACGGACCTCCTACGGTCGAAACGGGGGTCCTGTTGATCGGGAGGGGTGTGGCGTACCACAAAACGGACGAAACAGACCTCCTACGGTCGAAACGGGGGTCCTATTGATCGGGAAGGGGTGTGGCGTACCGTAAAACGGACGAAACGGACCTCCTACGGTCGAAACGGGGGTCCTGTTCATCGGGAGGGGTGTGGCGTACCGCAAAACGGGACTCCACGGGATACTGTTCATCTCCACCGTCGACCTCCTCCAGCCTCCACGGGTTCATGTTCATCCAGCCTCCGCCACGCGCTACTCCACCGGCTACTATTCAACCAACCCTCCACGGGCACCCCTCCACGGTCTACTATTCATCTAGCCGTCCACACCACGGGGTCCTGTTCAACCACCCCTCCACGGGCACCCCTCCACCGTCTACTGTTCATCCAGCCCTCCACACCACGGGGTCCCGTTCATCCAGAGGCAACGCCACCGCTCACTGTTCATCCAACCCCCCTCCCCCCTGCAACGCTCACTGTTCATCCAATCGATCGGCTTCAGTTAGCAGCAGTAGCAAAGGAATTGCTTGATCGGGTTCAGTTAACAGCCATCGATCGATCGCTCGGGTTCAGTAACGCGTAGCCTGTAGTGCAATCGCTCGGGTTCAGTTAGAGCCAACGCCTCGCACACACGCACGTACGTGTACGAGAGAAACACGCATCGCTCGGCCCCCGACCTCCCACCGTAACCGGGAACTCCTCGAAATTTTCCTCCCCCTCGCTTCTACCACGGTTTTTTCCGTCATGGACGGCCCAAAGAATGTCATGCAGCTGCGTCTCCGGCCCGCTCAGGACAAAAAGCCCATTTTCCGTCATGATTTTTTGTCATAGAAGTAGGAGCCCACCACATCTATGATGATACCGGGTTTTTTCACAATTATCGTCATAGAAGTGTCATATGTATGACAGGAAAAAATTTCGTTCGGCCCAAAATGTCACGGATGTGTCTTTTTTTGTAGTGAATGTGGTATGATGGTTGGTGGTGACGGTGGTAGTGGTGGTGGTGGTTGATGTAGAAGCAACCGTCCCTAAGTAGCCTAGACACCTTAGGAGACTCAAATCACTACTCAATCAACCACTAATGCGATGGGGAACAAAATTGGTTAGGTCGCGGAAGTCGGTGGTGGTGTAGCGGATGATGTTGTGGAAGCCCTAGGCAAAGATGCCAAAATTGTCAAATTTTTATGGAGTCAAATGATGTTGGTGGTATTTTTATGGCAAGGGGGATGTCAAGAGCTTCAAAACGAGCTAAAGAACGTCCAAATCGGAGTTCGGATGAATTAGTTATGGCCGAAACAAAAATAAGCCGAAATCAATATCTAGAGGTTACAGACGTCCGTAAAAGGACGGATGTCCGGTCGTCGGACGTCCGGCCGGGCTCGGAAATCCATAAATTTGGCTCGGGTTTGGGGTTATGGTCGTCCAGAAAAGGTCAGATGTCCAATGTTTCCTGAGGCTCCGGACGTCCGTAAAAGGTCGGTCGTCCGGAGGGTCGGGGTCAACGCAAGATTTGAGATCCGGGACGCGACTTTGGACGGAAAATGGAGATTTTGGGGTCAAAATTGAGAAGATTTCGTGGATAAAAGATGGGGAAACTTGGGGAGATGCTAGATCGACTTGAAACCAAGAAAATACATGGACCAAATCCAATAAAACTTCGTCAAACCAAGAAATCACAAAAAAATTTGGGGCTATTTTTGGTGGGGATTTTCGAATTTGGAACAAAATCAACAAAAACAAGGCTAGAAACACAACGGGGAGGCTCTGAAATCGTGATCCACCTGGCTCTAGATACCAAGATGATGTTGGGTGGAACCCTATACGACCGATCTTTCACGAAAGGAGCGGATCCCGCGAAGACACGGGGAAGAACGGAGAGAAAACACAAGGGGATCTTGGTCGTCGCGAAGTGAGCTTGGGGTGGAGAGCTTTGGCCTTCATGAGTTCTTATGCCTCCTTAAGAGCACCAATGTAGTTGTCGTCGAGGGACTTGTAGTTCTCGAGGAAGATCATCTTGGAGATGTCATTGTGCAATCCCATCATGAAGTGGAACTTCATCGAAATGGGGTCGTCCACGCCGGTCGTCGCAAGGCAATCTTCATATCCTTGAAGTACTCGTCGATGGACTTGGATCCTTGGATGGTGTTCTCCAATTGGCATTGAAGTTGTTCCGTGTAGGTCGGAGGCACAAACTCTCGCCGCAAAGCTCTCTTCGTCTTGCGCCAACTCATGTCGTAGGTCTCCGAAGGTGCATGAAGCCACCATGTGGACGCGTAGTCATGGAAGTTCCTTGTGGCGCACTTCACTTGATCTTCAGGAGGAACTTGATGTAGCTTGAGGTAGTCGTCCATCAAATGATCCCACTCGAGATACTCCTCGGGTTCTTGAGTCCCATAGAAAGGAATCGCGTGGTCGATGTCGAGGTCGTAGTAGCTCGTGGAAGTTGCGGACTTGAGCTTGGGGAGCTTCTCTTGAGCTTCCTGTCGGCAAAGATGTCGTACATGTAAGTGCATCTAGTGTCCCTTAGTGATTTTGGTGTATTGAAGACTTATAGGTTAAGGGACTAATGTATTTTTGAGTATACACAGGTCTATAAGTCTATGAGGAGTTTGATATTTACAGAGAAAGTCGACCCCTAAAAATGAAGTTCTTCGACTGAAGACTTTGGATTTCTGAAGACTTTGAAAGTGAAGAAATTGGTGCAATCTTGAAGACTTGGTATTCATCCGAGGAACATGAAGTCTGAAGACTTTTGTTTTCATAGTTTCATTTTCTCTTTCTTGAGTCATAGGAAACACTGTACTGTTAAAGGGGGTCGAGGAAATACTAAGGAAAAATTTCCTTGTGATGCTCAACTCAAAATCCTACACCTACCAATCCTTCGGGTGAAGCCATTGGAAATCTCATACAGTTCAGTCATATTCTCCAGTGATAGAGACGAAGTTCTTCTGGTCTCTGAGGAATTTGTTCTGACTGAGGAGTTAGGAATTCGCCAGTGCGGATTATCTACACAGTGAGGAACATGATAGCCCTGAGGAATTTGATACTCAAATTTCTGACCATTGTTGTGCTATGCGCCAGCTGTCCAAAAATATCTACCCACCTAACAGTCATATCATTGAAGGACATTTATGTCTTATCACGTCGGGCTGCTCCCTAGGCTATAAAGAGCCGCCCCCTACAACCACTAGCTGGTTGGCTGCTCCGAGAGAAACTGGCACTTGTCATTTGAGAGCATCCCATCCTCCGAGGACTTTGAGCGAAAATCATCAAGTGAGGAAAACCCAAACCCAAACACCTACAAACCCCAAGTGATTGAGCATCACTGAAGAGATTGATCCTGCGTGGATCCGACGCTTGTTACCTTTGAAGACTGTGCTTCTTCTAGACAGTTAGGTGTCCAAGTTTGTGAAGGTTCGGAAGTCACCTGAAGACTTACCACGATTGATTAGGCGAGGTCTGTGTGACCTTAGCTCAAGGAGAATACGGTGAGGACTGTGTGTCCGGGACTGTGTGTCCTCAGGATTAAATACCTAGCCGCTCCAACCAGATGTACAACTGAGACATCAGTTGAAACTGGTCAACCAAATCATTGTCTCCACCAAGCTCATTCGTTCTATTTCCTCAACTCTTTCATTTCCTCATAACTGAGTTGAGTGCTTGTTCATATCTGTGTTTGAAGACTTTGACTGAAGACTTTCTCAAATTCCTCATTTCAATTTCTTCAGTCTGTTTGTCTTCATTCTATATTATCCTATGTTTACGCTTTCTGTACTCTGTGCTTGTCTTCATTTCATCATGATGGCTATGCTTGTGCTCTGTTATGTTTACTTTTGAGTACTTATTCCTCTTCTAGTAGTTCTTCGCTAAGGAATTTCCTCACCTGCAAATTCCCCAGTGAAGAATTCATAAAAATCGCCTATTCACCCCCCTCTAGTCGATATAACGCACTTTCAATTGGTAGCAGAGCAAGGTGCTTCCTTGTTCTGTGTGATTTTGGTTTAACCGCCTAGAGTTTTAGTTATGTCGACCGCATGTATAAAGAAGGTGACATGCCCCATCTTTGACGGTCACGAGTATCCCAAGTGGAAGGCCATGATGAAGAAGCATCTCATGGCGATTGAACAGCGAGCTGTGGACCGTCACTGAGATTGGTCTGACCGATCTGTGCAAGATGGCGGAAGCTGATGACATTCGCAAGTACACTATTCTCAACCTCACGGCGAAGGACGTCATTTGCTCCTGTCTGTCTCAAGATCAGTTCGGGAATATCATGCATCTCGATCATGCGAAGCTTATCTGGGACTGTCTCTCTGAGGTCTATGAAGGTCATCGAACCTGTCATGATCCTTGGTTTGAGGACTTCAAAGAATCTCTCAAAGCGATGACATTCGAACCAGAATCATCATCTTCTGCATCATGCCTTATGGCAAAAGATGCTAAGGTAACTGAATGCTACCTATCTGAGTCTAGTGATGATGAATCTGGTGATGAATTTGGACCCAGCTATGTCAAACTTGCTTCCCTTGCCACTAAACAACAAAGAGCTTTGGAAAAAGGTCAATACATGCTAAATAAGAGCGATGACATATTGGGTGAAGAAATGATTAGTCAAAAGCTTTGGCTGAAAGTCTTCAGAGACTTCATACTAAGTATGACACCCTTCAAGATCATCATAACACTCTCTTATCTGATCATGAGAAGCTTTCTTATGAACTTCTTCAAAGAAAGCAAGATCTTGAAAAGCTAAGAGAGAGTTATGAAGATCTTCAGAAGGGGCGCGATTCATTACTTGCTCAACAAATCAGCGCTTCTTAGGAAGAATTTGTTCCTCCATGCTTGGAGTGCACTGAACGTGAATCTTCTAATTCTTCACCTGAATGTTCAAATGCTGCTAATGTTTCAAATTCTTCACCTGCCTATGCTATCACTAATTCCTCATATGAGGACACTGCTAGTATCACTGACGATGCAGGGCTGAAGGAATTGTACATAACAGGCATGTACAAAAGCCTCAATGGGCATCATACTCTTTGTGATGTGCTTAAAAAGCAGATCCTCAACAGGAACCCTAGGAAAGAGGGTATTGCCTTTCAAAGGAAACTCAATGCTGATGGTACATATTGGAAGCCTCAGCAGTACCCCAAAACCTCATGGGTTGCTGCAAAGGGACCTCCAGTTGATCCATCTAATTTATCTGGCTTTGCTTGTGAATCTTCTCGTTCTGATGATGAGTCAATTGACTCCAACTATAAACTGTTCAAAAATCAGAATGGTGAAGTATTTGCTAGATATGTTGGCACTAACTGCAGGAATGGTTCCCCTATGAAGAAAATCTGGGTTCCCAAAAGGTGCCTTGAAAGTCTTGAGGTGAATGTCCTCAGGACATCACCTGTGAAGAATAGGAACCCCAGATCAAATTCTTCATATGGACCAAATTTCTCAAAAGGAACAAAGTCCTCTAGCGGTGTCAAAACCGGCGGATCTTGGGTAGGGGGTCCCGAACTATGCGTCTAGGCCAGACGGTAACAGGAGGCAGGGGGCACGATGTTTTACCCAGGTTCGGGCCCTCTTGATGGAGGTAAAACCCTACGTCCTGCTTGATTAATATTGATGATATGGGTAGTACAAGAGTAGATCTACCACGAGATCAGAGAGGCTAAACCCTAGAAGCTAGCCTATGGTATGATTGTATGTTGTGATTGTTGTCCTACGGACTAAAACCCTTCAGTTTATATAGACACCGGAGAGGGTTAGGGTTACACAAGGTCGGTTACAAAGGAGGAGATATCCATATATGTATTGCCTAGCTTGCCTTCCATGCCAAGTAGAGTCCCATCCGGACACGAGACAAAGTCTTCAATCTTGTATCTTCATAGTCTAATAGTGCGGCCCATGGAGATAGTCCGGCTGTCTGGAGACCCCCTAATCCAGGACTCCCTCATCCTCACATGAATATCATCGTGCTAACAACTCTGTTTTGCAGGAAAGAGCTAAGGGCTATGAATATGAGCACTATTCTTCTAATTATTATGTTCATAAGTCCTCAAAGAATTTCTCTGCTTATTCATATGCTTATCCTAACCCCTCTTATATGAAACGAAATGGACTAGCTTCTATGCCACCTTTCTCATATGGAGCTCGCAGAGTGATGAACTCTTTGCCACCCCTTCAGATGTGGGTGGTGAAGAAAAAGAACTAATCTCTTCTGCAGGGTCAGGTCTCCAGACGTATGTAATCGTCTAAAGAATTTGCTGGAGACCTGAGAGTGCCTGAAAGGACGCAGGCTAATCATGAAGAAATGAACTTTCATTTCTCACGTCCTCATACTTCTTTATCTGTTCTCTTGCTTGATGAAATTGATCTAATGATTTGATGTCATATTCTTCACTGATGAAGTATATGAGTTCGTAAGCTGCACTAATTCATCTGCAGGATGATCAACCCAAAGCCACTGAGTGGGTCCTCGATAGTGGATGTACAAATCACATGACTGGTGACAAGAATCTATTGATGGATGCTCCCTTATCTCCATCGCATCTGAAGCATATCATCTTTGCTGACAAAGGCAAAAGTCAGGTATTGGGTCTAGGTAAGGTTGCGATCACAAAGGATCGACACATGGACAAAGTCATGCTTGTCGAGTCCGTAGGATACAACCTCATGCCTGTCTCAATACTTTGCGATCTTGATATGGTTGTTGTCTTTGGCAAGTACCGCTGTGTTGTGGTTATGGAAGCTGACAATTCCAAAGTCTTCGAAGGCTTTAGGAGAGGAGACCTGTATATTGTTGATTTCTCTACAGGACCACAACCAACCGTCTGCCTACTTGCAAAAGCTTTGGAAGGCTGGCTCTGGCATCGACGACTTGGTCATGCAGGCATAAGGAATTTGCACACGCTTGCGAAGAAGAAGCATGTCATTGGCATCGAGAATGTCAAATTCCTCAAGGATCACTTATGCGGAGCCTGTGAAGCTGGAAAGATGACCAAGGCCAAGCATCCAGCAAAGACAATCATGACTACCACTCGACCGTTTGAATTGCTTCATATGGATCTTTTTGGCCCTAATCATTATTCTGCTGTTACAAATGATGCATCTCTATATGGCTTTGTTATTGTTGATGATTACTCTCGGTACACATGGGTACACATTGTTAGTTACAAACATGAAGTGCAGGAAGTCTTCAAACGATTTTCCTCAAGGGCTTCAACCAACTTTGTGTGAAGATCAAGCACATCAGAAGTGACAATGGAACTGAGTTCAAGAATTCTGGTCTTGATGACTATCTTGATGAACTTGGTATTACTCATGAGTTATCTTCTCCTTATACTTCTCCTCAGAACGGCATCGTGGAGTGCAAGAACAGAACTCTTGTTGAGATGGCTCGCACTATGCTTGATGAATACAAGACACCTCATCGTTTCTGGATTGATGCAATTGCTACTGTGTGCCACATCATCAACAGAGTATATCTTCACAAATTCTTCAAGAAGACTGCCTATGAACTCCTCACTGATAAGAAACCCAATGTAAGTTATTTCAAAGTCTTCGGTGCTAAATGTTGGATTAGAGATCCTCATCACAACTCAAAATTTGCACCGAAAGCACATGAAGGTTTTATGCTTTGTTACGGAAAGGACTCGCACACCTACAAAGTCTTCAACAACGTTCTTCGCAAGGTTGTTGAAACTGTAGATGTGCCGTTCGATGAAACTAATGGCTCGCAAAGAGAGCACCTACCTACTATGATAGATGAACCAGCACCTGAGGAAACTATCAAGTTCAAGGCTACTGAGGATGTCATTCCTATTGAAGAATCTATTGAAGAATTCATTCCAGAACATGAAGAATGTCGAGCTAATGCACCTGAAGAAAATACTAAAGAAAATGGTGCTGAAGAAAATGCTGATCAAATACCTCAACGACAACCAGCTCATCCTCGCATTGCAAAAGAAGTGCAAGTTGAAAAGATCATCAATGACATTAAAGCACCAGGCCCTCTCACACGCTCAAAAGCTTCACATTTATCTAACTTTTGTGGGCACTATGCTTTTGTCTCTATCACAGACCCCACTAAGGTAGATGAAGCATTTCTGGAGCCCGAGTGGATTCAGGACATGCAAGAAGAATTACATCAGTTCAAGCTCAACAATGTCTGGGAACTGGTCAAACGTCCAGATCCTCGCAAGCACAATATCATTGGCACAAAGTGGATCTATCACAACAAGAAAGACGAAAATGGCCTTGTGGTAAGGAATAAGGCACGGCTTGTAGCTCAAGGCTACACACAGGTTGAAGGAATTGATTTCGATGAAACTTTTGCACCTGTTGCTAGACTTGAGGCTATTTGCATATTACTTTCTTATGCTAACCATCATGATATCACTTTATATCAAATGGATGTGAAAAGTGCATTCTGCAATGGTAAGCTTGAGGAGGAAGTATATGTTGCTCAACCCCCAGGTTTTGAAGATCCAAAGAATCCTGACAAAGTCTTCAGACTTAATAAGGCCCTCTATGGCCTCAAGCAGGCCCCACGGGCGTGGTATGATACTTTTAAGGAATTCCTTATGAAGAAAGGCTTCAAACCCGATTCACTCGATCCTACTCTTTTCACTAAATCTTATGATGGTGAATTGTTTGTGTGCCAAATATATGTTGATGATATTATCTTTGGCTGTACTGACCAACGTTATACTGATGAATTTGCCTAGATGATGAGTGAAGAATATCAAATGTCTATGATGGGAGAATTGAAATTCTTTTTAGGACTTCAAATTCGTTAACAACGCAATGGCATATTCATATCTTAGGAGAAATACCTCAAGGATGTACTGAGGAAATTCGGCATGCAAGATTGCAAAGGCGTCAAAATTCCTATACCCACAAATGGTCATCTGTGCACTGATGAAAATGGTATTGACTTCGATCATAAGGTATACCGCTCCATGATTGGTTCTTTGTTGTACTTATGTGCATCTAGGCCAGATATTATGCTTAGTGTTTGCATGTGTGCCCGATTTCAAGCTACACCGAAGGAATCACACCATAAGGCTATGAAGCATATTCTTCGATATCTAGCTCACACACCAACACTTGGATTATGGTACCCCAAGGGCTCGGCTTTTGATCTCATTGGATATTCTGATTCTGACTATGCTGGTGATCGTGTGGACCGCAAGTCAACATCTGGTACATGTCATTTCCTCGGACGATCTATGGTCTGTTGGTCCTCGAAGAAACAGAACTGCGTATCACTATCTACTGCTAAAGCTGAGTACGTTGCTGTTGGTTCTTGTTGTGCTCAATTTCTATGGATGAAGCAAACTCTCAAGGACTACGACGTCAACATGAAGAAAGTGCCTCTCTTCTATGACAATGAGAGTGCCATCAAGATTGCTCACAACCCAGTTCAGCACTCGAAGACAATGCACATTCAGATTCATCATCATTTTCTTCGTGATCATGTGTTGAAGGGCGACATTTCTATTGAGCATGTGAATACTGAAGAACAACTAGCCGATATCTTCACAAAGCCTTTGGATGAGAAGAGATTTAGCAAGTTGCGGTTGTCGGTGGGAACGACACCTATGGGATCACAAGAATCCCTACTACGGTTGTGGGGCGCGGGGTCGTGAGAAGAGCGGATCAAACAGATAGCTCACGGTTCATTTATCCAGGTTCGGGCCGCGAGGATGCGTAAAACCCTACTCCAGCTTTGGTGGATTGTATATCTGTGTTCTTGAGCTAGCTATGGGGCGTGAGGAGCTCCAAAAAGCCGAATCCTCCTCCTCGTCGCCTCGGGCCTCCTTTTATAGGAAAGGGGTTGCCACAGTGGCACACATGAGGTGGAAAGGGTACAGTGATGTGAGGTTATCCCTTGCATTACATGACAAGGCGCATTTAATGCGTCTTGCCCAGGTGTCCTTGCTTTATCGGGGATGGGGGAGAGCCCTGTCTCATCCGTCGCTGCTCCCTCTTGTGTCGACACGCGCCCTGGCCAGCGGCGCCCGCGGTGCCATGTAGGCAGGCAGGCAGCTGAGGTGGCGCAGTGGTGGGTCTCCATGAAGATCCGCATGCCGCCACGCAGGTGCCTGCCCAGCTGGTTGGGTCGACAGCTGCATGCGAACGGCGGTGGAGGTTTGACTGGCGTGGGCCTGATGCTGGCCCTACGGGTGTTCTTGGCAAGGGCCTTGCCGGGGCCCGGACAAGGGTCTTGCCGTGGCGCCTGCTGTCATCCCCGGCAAGGCTCTTGCCGGGGGCCTTGTGGTCCTCCTTGGCTGGGATCCCGCCAAGGATCATCATCTTCTAAAGGGTGTATCTGATCTTGAATGTCTTCACAAAGATCCGCATGCCACCACGGGGATGTCTCCCGAATCCTTGTCCCATGGGGGCAGTGGACTCAAGGGTGACTCACTCCGTAGGTGTGGGGCGAGCTGCCACGGCAAGGGTCTTGCCGGGTTTGCTAAAACTGCCTCCCGTCAAGGATCTTTCCGGGGCGTCCGCTTCGTCCCCCTTGCTCTTTGTGGTCTTGGTCTTGGCATCGTTCTGCTTCTCCTGAGCTTCGGCCTTACCTTGGCTCACCTCCCTTGCCTTGCTCAGTGTGGTGGTGCCCGTGGCTCAGACTGCCCGTGCACAGTTATAGGGGTACAAAAAGTGTACCCCTCTTTTTGTACACCGACAGGAGCCCCCGGGCCTGGGCCACACGTAAGCGCAATCGCGTCATTGGGCTAGGCCCAAAAATGGTGCGCGGGCAGGCGGGGCGGTTTTTACCGCGGTAAGTCTCTTCGCGCGCTGCGTTTCCCATGCTTCCCGCGCGTGGCACGGCATGGGAAGGCGTGTGTGACGTGGGCGGCATGCGTGGGGCTGAGCTCTGCATGCATGCGTCACGTCGTAGTAAAGGGGGCGGTTCGTGCCTTCCCCATAAACGGAGGGAGGCGTGGAGGCGCGGCCCATTTACTGAACGGGGCCGAGGTGTGGTCTTCAAGGCGTCCACTCCCCACGATCACGGGGTGGGGAGAGATCGCATCACCCGTCGCCTCGGTCCTGCACGCTCGCCATGTGGCTCTCATGCGCTTGGGTTGGCGAACGGTGGAGGCGGGAAACCGGGCCGCCGTGGGCTGGGGTGGCGGGTCGGTCCCAGTTCCCTGCGCCTTCCGTGTCTTGATTGGCTGAGCGGGGTGGCCGAGCCCCCACCTCGTTCCTTTATAAAGAGCGGGACGGGGGGATGGCGCCCCGCATTCTTTTCATCTCCTCCTTCCTTCGGCTTCTGCTCCCCCCTTCCATGCGCCATGGAGAGAGGGAATCCTGGTCCTTCAACGGTGGCGGCGAGGGTCGCCGCTCGACAACGCATCCCTCCTTCTCCTTCACCCGCGGTGGCAGAGCCAGCCGCGAGGGGAAGGTGGAGGGAGCGAGGACGTGGGCGAGGCCGGGGCACTCGGGGAAGAGGAGGACGGGGCGGCGCCGGCCTCGCCTCCGCCAGCAGTTCCTCCCCCCATGGAGGGCCACGTTGGGGATGACCCTTGCGAGTTCTTCGTGAGGCTGTGCCAGCCGCCTCGCCGTCGCCTTCGCCTCCCGACTCCATTCGCGCGGGAGATGGAGCTGGATCCACCGGAGTCGCTGCAACTGCACATGAGGGGCTGTGGGATCAGCGTCACGCGGGTCCGCGTCGACTTCCCCGCCACTCACGTCATGTATCTTTGTCGGGGATGGAAGACGTTTGCTCATATCCACCGCTTGACGGAGGGGCTCACTCTCCATTTTAAGCTGATGGAGGGTGGCCTTCTCTCCGTCAAGGTCTTCGGGTGTTTTGGGACCCGTGCAAGGTGCTGCGTGGAGAGCTCTTCTGATAGTGAAGACTCCTCCTCGGGCGGGAGTGACGAGGAGGGCAGCGGCAGCGACGATGAGGGTAGTAGGTGGCAGGGTGACGGGTTCGATTAGGTGTCGGCCGCCGCTCTGTGCGGCACCGGCGACCCCATCATCCGTGTCGCCGGCTCCCTGAACTTCTCGGGGTCGTCTCCTTGGGCGGCTAGCATTGGGAGGCTGCGGAAGAGGAAGAGGGCGGGCGGCAAGGCCGTCAAATCGGAGTACGCGGGCACCAACGCCTTCGACGCGTGTTGACGTCCTGCCGCCTCATCTTCGAGCTCTGCTTCCAGCGCTGCCATCACCATCTAGCCTTCGGATGGCCACCGAGATGTTCTCTTGGTGTCTTCTGCCACCCGTAGCTCGCCTAGGCGCCCCTTTTGCCCTTTTCGCCTCCTTGACCTGCCTCCTGAGGAGAGTGACAAGAAAGGGATTACGGGCACCTTATCTCTTTTTAGTTTGTAAGCCTTCGGGCCTTAGCTGAATTTAAAACTTGTAATCCCATCATTCATGTTTTTCATTCCCTATGGACTGTACCCGAGTGGAATGTTTTTAATGAAAAAGGGATGCTTGCCGGGTCATTTGTTTGCGGGTGGAACCCACGACAAGGAGTAAATCCTTGATATCTTCAAGATAAACATTTCCTTGCCCGGCAACAGGCCTTGCCGTCTCCCCACTTTGCTCGACCTTCCTCACGCCTTTGGCGGAGGCGAGGATGAGGCGGGTTCTGGCTCCTTGTTTCATCCTTTCGCTGCCGCGACTACGACCAAACTTGGCCCCAGGAACGAGCCCTAGGGCCTAGAGTTATGGGAGCACAGTAGCTTAGGGGAAAAAAGGTTTCACATACCTCAGTCCATAATGGAATGCATGATAAGGGATGAAGAACTTATCTGAAGATGCAGCCCCCGGCAACCCTGGTTCGCCATGGGTGAATCTTTGCTCTTGCAGCCCCTGGCAACGCTGGCTTGCCGGGGGCTAGATGCTGGTCTGTTCATCTTCTTTTCCTCCCCAAGTGGTTCGGCACGGATATCCGTGTGTCCTGTGAACCAAAGAAGACAAAAGAAAGACAAAGAGACGCACACTCGACCTCTAAGCTAGGGGTTAGTCACCGCTAAGCACTATCAACCCTAACCAAGGATGAGACTTGACCTAGCATGCATGCTATAAGTTAGGGCGCCAGTGCTTCATTCATTTATGCTCAGGGTCTACGCCTGGCTTTGTACAAAGGGTTACATGCATCATCGGCAATGCTTGTACAAAAGGTGGCTTGCCGGGGGGCCCGGCAAGCCGCGCCTCACGGGTAAAACTTGCGAAGATGCTCAATGTTCCAGGAGTTACTCACCGGAACGGCATCTTCGGTCTCCAGGCGGACTGCGCCGGGCCTGGTGACTCGTATTACCCGATAAGGGCCTTCCCACTTTGGCGTCAACTTGTTGGAATTC